>NC_068356.1:142902027-143052302 GCF_020536995.1 Dreissena polymorpha | reverse complement strand
ACAGTTTTGTGAGCTATTTGCTATTTATAACGTCATTCAGTTAGACTAGATACTTAAAAGTTCAAAATTTCTATGAGTGCTAATGTGTTGTCTTGAAGCATTTTTCCTTGTTATCAGACCATTGTTGAGTATCATATATCAAACCGTGCAGAACAGAATTCCCTATCGAATGATAGCAATTGTTATGTACTTGTTTTTAATGGGATTTTTTTCATTCTCAGCGAAGTGATTTTCATGCGAAAAAACTAAGCCATTTTACTATATGCGTTATTGTTAGCGAAAAATGATCCCCCCAAAACTTGATGCTATTATCAGGTTTGATATTTTGGCGAAAATGTCATGAAGATCGGTCAACTAGTTGTATAGAAAACGCGACCTAAACTTTGTACGAATCAGTGTTCATTTTACAGTACAGAGCGATTGTTCGACGTTAAAATAAAATCTAATGTTCAAGTCCGAAATGTGTTTAACACAAATCCGTTATCGGACTGTATTATTGTTGTGTTAGACATAAATTAAAGTGTAATATAGCAAATGCGGGATTTGAATTTCCTACAAGATTATACCAAGTGAAAATAAATGCTCTTAATGCAAAAAAAGTTTTTTTGTTAGCGAAGTTTGTTACCTTAAATTTCTGATACAAAAGGTCGTGTTAGAACAAAAAATGCAAAATAAATATTGTTGATACTATTTAGTTGAATATTGTGTGTAAATTTCGTCTTGAAATCATGAGACGTTCTCGAGAAAATGTTATTCCTATGTTCCTAAAAATGTTTTTTTGATGCTAACAGAACTAACGTTCCAGTTATACATGGTTTAAGTCAAGTCGCTACCTGCTCAACTTACGACCAACACATGAAATACAATTCAACATACATGCCAAAAACATGCAAACAAACGAAACAGCATAAAATACAAATTCATCTTTTAATCTGTAAAATGAAATTTATTCCACCCAGTCATCCCACTCCTACACACTGCACATTTGCTCAACCTGGATACACATGATGAGCAAAACGTGTGTCCACCTGGGACCAAAGTACAGTTTTTCTCTTCCGCCAAGCAAACAATACAACGTTTTGAACCGGCTTATCGCCTCCGCAACGGCCCGGGCTATCTCTGGAAATAGACAATATCACCATACATAAAAAAAAGACCCAAGCGCTAATTTTTCGGGCGTCTTATTTTTCTGAGAATGAGGCATTTGATCGCTACATGGATTGATATAAAATTTACATTACAATTTTTTTGTATAAATAGCGGATGAATGCGTAACTGAGTCTCAGAACGTTTGTTCGCAAACATGTCGTTGTATCAAAAACTTCAAACATTTAAAAACAAGCCTACCCATGTCGGCGTGTTAAAGGAAAAACCTGGCTTGCCAAGGGTTCATTTTCGACCCTTGTGCTTTTTACAACCCTATTTTTTTACACGCTATTTTTAATTGAGTTCAATGAGTGGCTTGCCATGCGCGCATTTGCATTTGAAACATGGACAAAGAAAATGTGAAATAAAGGCATCATTTTATTTACAAAGTTCAATATTTGGCAAACAAAACGAATAAGTAAACAAGCATTGTAAACAAACATACCCGCTTCAAAACTGAGCAATTTCTTTATTCCAGTCTTCCGTTTGGGGTACCACGAAGTTGGCCATTGTGATTTGAATTACAATTGATTACCATATTTGCCCGGGTCGCTTTATATACTTACGGAGTGGCTCAATATCTATATAGTCAGGTCCTGACATGCAAACGTGCAGGAAAATGATGCAGGGCAAATTTTGCACGCGTGGCAGACATTCATATTAAAAAAAAAACACCCAACTTAGTTCATGTCTGAAAGATTTTTATTAAACGTACCTTTACGACATTTCCATTTGACCATAAGCACGAAGTAAAACTTCAAAATAGTGACACAAGAACTTGATCTGATATTTTATGAATATTTTTGCGAAATGTACTGAAATCAAATACTAACGCAGCAGTTCAGTGAAGTTACTGAGTGCAATAAACCGAGCGTCATTTTTGAAGAAAAGTCCACAAAGAGATGAGTATTTGCGAGCAAATTTAAATGCCAATATTCCAACAACCACTGCAGATATTGGGATCAAATTTTTACTATGATATTCAACTTAGTTATGTTCGAAATACAGTCTTTGTAAAGAAAAACTTGTTTGCTTTTTCGTTTGTAGAAACAGTTGAATAGGGTATTTTTTTTTAATGATTAGAAAAATTGTTGGTAATCAAACGTCATTTTACTCTACGATCACACTATATCTACCAATCACAAATAACGACCAACACATGAAATGCATTTTAACATTTTATTTTACGATGATAATTAACAAACAAGCATATACACAAAGTCAATCTGTCCAATGGATTTTTTATCCAGCCTGTAACATCAATCCGGCACATGAAACATCTTTCCCCGAACATCTGCATGCAGCAGTTTTGACAAAAAGTATGCCCACATTTGTCAAGGTACAGTTTTTTCGCCATCGTAGCATATTGTGCACGTTTTCAGGGCTCGAATAGCTTCTTCCTTCTCGAGTTGAAGTTCTCCTCTTTGCGAAATCAAAGCCTGTTCCTTCTCGAATTGAAGCTGCGATATTATTTTTCGCTTTCGCTATCGTGTTGCTCTTTCAGCGCTTTTCTCGCGTTTGGACCACTCTGCATTGAAATAGCGCTCTTGGTCATCGACCAAATGTCCACTCGCTTCTCTCTGATAAGAGGAAGCCTTTTGCAAACACGATATCATTTTTGTGCATACTTCGCGGCCTTCCTTCGACATCGCATAGTCGCTGCCGTTTACAAATGCTGTCATCTGACTTCCAAGTCTGTTCAAATGATAGCCGAACGACTTAAAATCCATCGACGCCGATTGCTCTGGTCGAGTGTATGGCCTTGTAGTAGCATGCGCTTACCCTTGCCAGTCGATGTCGTTTCGCCACTGCCACTAGGAGCATTTGTGTCCTCGAACTTCGGCAGTCGGTGTGCGTATTTCGGCATGATTTAGCGTCAATATTCTCTCTTGGAGTTGCAAATCACGAATGATAACCATAGCTGTCCGGGTCGCCTTAAATACCCGACGGGCTGGTGCGTTTTTACTATATAGACAAAGCATAGTGCTTACATACAAAAGTCTTTGAGTACAATGAATAGCAAAATTCTAACGCGTGGTCGATGTAGGCATTCATACTTAAGAAAAGCGCTGGACAAAGTTGCATGTTTGAAAGATTTTGATCAACGTACGTTAGCGAGTTAGGTCAGTATCTGAGAAAGACATTCCAACACTACGCGACGACTGTAAATTGTACATTAAGCACGAAGTAACTATTCAAAATAGACGACCCGATTTCGTTATTCATGTACCAAATGTTGCGCTCATACTGTTAGAATACAAAACCGTCGAATGTTACAACAAAACTAAGGCAAAATTATCTTACTCAAGTGCTAGATACATTTTACAAATTTCAACAGAGTTTACGCGCTAGTGAAAATTCAAACCATATACGTTTACTAAGTATCTTGCTTATTCGCAATTCTTCAACTCGACAAAACAAAATTGTCTGTGTGAAAAACGAGTCAATACCGAACAGCTGTTATATGCTATGATAAACATGAAAATAAATGTGTAATCTGGCATAAGCGAATCGGTGTTTTTCGTTTATTGTTACATAACGGCTATAAATAATCATAAACAAATGCTATCATAACGTATGAATTGCATATTTTCAAAAACGACTCTATAATACCCCGTCGAAATTTTACAGCCAAAATCGCGTGTCATGAAAAAATACAGTACAGCGAGTTCATCAAGTGCAGATTCAATACGTCATTTGAAAAATCTCATCTTTCAACTTAAAGGGATAGTAACATATCGACGATAGAAAATTGTATTTCTCGCGACTGATTTAAGTCGAATATCTTTAGAACCCGTTGTACGAATTCAATAAAATTTTCATCAGATTAACAGAAATTTCTATGCGCACACACTGATACTATGGGTTTATACAAAATCGAATGCGCGAGTTAAGATATTTTGGTCCAAACGCAAATTGTCATGATATTTCAAATTTACAAGAACAATTGGACACTAACCAAAATATTTGTATATCAATTTGTAGGCGCTATTTTGCCGAACATTTTGATATATGTGGTTGGAAATGTATTTTCTATTTCTTCGTGATACCAGTACTATACTCGCAAAACATAGTCGAAAATAAGCTAATCGGGTTTGTCCCTTTAACAATGGAAAGCATCGAGCATGTCGTCAAACCTACGTCATATAAACAATTTAGTTTTCGAAATTCTAAGAATCTGGAATTGTTCAGGTCATAATGCCCGGACAGCTATGCATATAGTTATCATTCGTGAGTTGACATTCCAAGAGAAAACATTGACTTAAAATCATGGCGCATTACAAACATCGACTGCCAAAGTTTGAAGAAACGGATGCTCCAAGTGGCAGTGGCGTAACCTCGACTGGCAAGAGTAAGGGTAAGCAACGTGCAACCAAGCCGTACCATCGACTAGAACAATCGGCGTCTTTAGAGTTCAAAACGTTCGGCCAACGGTTGAACGGGCTTGAAAGTGACATAGCGGCGTTTGTGAACAGCAGCGAATTCGTTATGACCAATGAAGGTCGCGAAAGCTGTACAAAATTGATGTCCAGCGTACAACTGGCTACAATGCATCAGCAACAAGCAACTGGACATTTAGTGGGTAATCAAGTGCGCTACTTTGAGGATGAGTGGACGAACGCGAGGCCGCGTTGCAAATCAAACACGACTTGGATCTAGAAATTATCGTTTCGCAGCTAGCATTCGAGAAGGGCGTGATTTGGATAAGCTTAGAGGAGAGCTGATTTTGGAGAAAGAAGAGGCCATTCGAGCATTTAAGATGTGCACCATCTGTTTCGATGCAGACAAAAACTGTACATTACGAAATGTGCACATACGTTTTGCGAAACGTGCTGCATGGAGATGTGGGGGGAAGGCTGTGCCATGTGCCGTGCCGAAGTTACAGGTTGGTGCGAATGCTTTTTAACCGACTGACCGTGTTATATGAATTTACGTACTACTTTATTTCATCACTTTTTTTTTTTTTTTTTTTTTTTCATCACTTTTTTCACGTTGTTTAGCTGATGTTATTTGTGTTTTTCCAATACGAATTAAGCTTTAGTAACTTTAACGTCCTTATTTCTACCATACTTTATAGATGGTTGTTATAGTATGCAACTTGCTTTATGTTTTATATTTGCGATTATATATGTTATACTGTATGATATTGATTGGCTAAAAATATTTTATTTTGTTCTATGCATGTTTGTTTACTTGTTTGCATGTGTTTGCAATAAAATGTTATAATGTATTTCATGTGTTGGTCGTTGTTTGATTGTAGAGTAAAATAACGTTGAGCTCACAAACACTTCATATCGAATAACGATGGATCAAGTACTTGATCAGACAGTTTTCGACATAATGCTCACTTGTAACAAATGCAATGACAACAGAAGTTTGATTTCAGAAATCATCATTAGCTGACTTTCGAGTCTTATCACATAACTGAACATATCGTGATCTTACAATTTCAATATAGCGAACTGTGTTTTTGATGTTAACTCTCGAACGATAAAATTGCACGCAAAGTCTTAAATCATATGATTTATTTTCATAGAACCTAAATTGTGAAACAAACTGAAAATTAATCTTGTAGGACAACATTGAATCTTAATGGCAAGCAACACCAGCCAATGCCAAATCATGATTGTTACAACCACGAAAAATCACAAAATTGATTCTCTTGAAACTAAATATGAATCTAGGACATCTAGTAGTATGAACTTTTTCGCAAATATCCTCCGAAGTAAAGAACAATAAGATAACTCAAACGTCTTCTATAAAAGCCAGTCTTTTTATTAAAACTCAATCATTCCAATCTTGAGTTTAGCAAAGCGAAATGACGTCAAACAACTTGCTGATGTTGGTTTTGTTTGGATGATGAAAGCATCCGTTTATATCTCACTCCAGTGACCTTGACCAACTTGTCAAAAGGTGCACTCTCTCTCCAAATGACAGACGAAGAAGCTGGCAATCAGGTGTTTAAAATCGCGAGAAGACGAAGAAGCCTGGCGGATTTTTTTGGCGCAGCTTGTACATAAACAATTCCAAACGACTCGTCAGGTTTGACTAGTAAAAAGGATTCGAATAAACGGCAAAGCTATTGCCAATAATAACGGCCAAACTGCCAAAAAACCTAAAGGTTCGCGAAATACAAACAGGACCCGATTTCAACTGGAAACAAGCAGACTGACTTTGTAGAACAGTATCTGAAGAAACAACAGAGACTAAAATCGCTGCACGCTGATGCTCGTACTAGGATCGCGTGTATTGAAAAATCGTTACAATATGTACAATCCAAAGAAAAGCGATGAGCCAACGGTTTGCTCTTTCTGTCAAAGGCATCTTCAAACATTGCGCTTGCTATAGAAAGCATCTCAAGTGAACTACAAAACAGTGGCGATGTTGACTCGTGCCGAATATGCAAAAAATGAAGACAATCCACCAACAGTTTATAAGCAAGACGTGCGGACAACGGGTTTTGCTGTATGAAGTGCATAGTGAAGTATTTGGAATACGTCTACAACAAAATTCTGGGCGACTTATTTGTTTGAAATGCAAACATCATACGATGAAAACGCCACATATCAAGTTGGCTCACGCTATGGCATTATATGGTTGAGTACATAGTAATGAATAAATCATATTAAACATCTAATCTGTGTTTTGTTTACATGCTTGAAATGAATGTTTTATGCTTACACGACTTCAGGCTCATATTGGCCTTAAAAAAGGAAAATTAAAGGTCACGGGTATAAATAGCTAGTTTTTGACACAACACAATCATTCTTCCTTGAGATTTCAAAGCGACCTGGCGCTCTCCAAACAGCTTACCAATGCTGGTGTTCGTGTAGATGATGAAACTCATCCATTGCATTTAACACCCAGTGAGATGATACGAAAGCATCCAATTTTGTACTCACTTCTCACAATGACTGACGAAGAAATTAAAACAGAATATCGTTCGCGAGAAAACGATGCAGCAGCTAATTTCATGGCTCAGCCATCACAGCAATGTTCCAACGACTCAACAGGTTCAACTAGTACAACGACATCGAATAAACGAAAAGCTATTGCTAATTCTGACGGTCAAACTGTCAAAAAAACCAAAACGAAACGCAAAACAGGACGCTATTTCAACTGAAAAGAAGCATGAAGACTTTTTCGAAGAGTATTTAAAAAAACAAGAGATACTAAAATCGTCGCACGGCAAAGCTCAGATAAAAATCGACAGGTCTCAATAGGCGCTAAGGTACGTTAAATCTGTACCAATTGATGAGCCGAGGTTAACATCGTGCGTAACAACTGCAGCTACAAAACATTTCCAATGCTATTGATTTGATTATTTCAAACCATCTAAAAAGCAGCAGCAAAATCGACTACTGCAGACTATGCAAACTTGAAAGCAATCCACCTAGAGTGTTCAGCAAGAAGTGTGGGCACGGGTTTTGTTGTCTAAATTGCTTTCCAAAGTACATGGAATTTGTAAGTGCTAACAACTGTGAACAAATTGTTTGTTTGAAATGCAAAATACCATATGATTGTCACACTGGTTGTTTTGGACCAGGTTATTTCATGTTTGGCTAGCAATTTATCAATAAAATTTATGTTAAAACCTTACATTTGTGTTTTTGTGTTATATGATTATACATAGAGTTGTGAGTGAAAGAATCTGAAAATACTGAAAACTGCCATTTCACACAATCAGACAAGTAGAAGGTTGTGCTTGCTAGCAGTAATAGGCTCTCGGAATGGCAATCTCTTTTTGAACCAGACCAGTTATGTAAGCCGAGTATGAAAATTCTCATCTTCTTATTCATATAGACAAATAAAACAAATCTGAACAAAAAATTGGCTTGTGGTTGTGCTTGCAAGGTCACACACACACTGTAATATGCGCTCGGAATGGCAATCTCTTTTTGTACCAGACCAGTTATGTAAGCCGAGTATCAAAATTATTGTATTCTTAATCATATAGACGACTAAAACAAATCTGCACAAAAAATTGACTTGCGGTTGTGCTTGCTAGATCACACACACTGTAATATGCGCTCGGAATGGCAATCTCTTTTTGTATGAGACCAGTTATGTAAGCCGAGTATCAAAATTATTGTATTCTTAATCATATAGACGACTAAAACAATCTGCACAAAAAATTGACTTGTGGTTGTGCTTGCTAGCTCAAGCAGACACTGTAAATTGCATTCAGTGATTTCTCAAATCATATCAGAGCTAGGACTTGAACCTAGATCTCCTTCTGCAAGAGAAGGCGTTCTTCCTTGAACCACTCTGAGAATATGAACTGAACATCACTTCACACATAACACACACAATGAGTTTTGTGGCCAGACATAAATGTGCTGACAAAAAACCATGCTTTCAAAATAACCTGTATATACTTTTTTTCTCATAATTTGCATCATACCTGCTATGTTGGATGTGTACTAAAATTGTCAAATAGTCTTCTATAGTCATTAATACAAAAAATCTGAACCAAGAACTGACTTGTGGTTGTGCTTGCTAGCTTACACACATAGTTACCTTCACAAATATTGACACTGAAACAAGACAGCAGATGCACTTAGATCACATGAATTTGTAGACAGATGAATGTCAAGGTCATTTTGTATCAAGCTGTTATGTAGGCCGTGTACTTAAATTTCCATATATTATACTATACATATTAATACAAGAAATCTGAACCAAGATTTGGATTGTGGTTGTGCTTGCTAGCTCACACACAATGTAAGATGTGCTTGGAATGGCAATCTCTTTTTGTATCAGACCAGTTATGACAGCCATGTATACAAATTCTCATATACTCTACTATAGACACGAATAAAACATGGTTGTACTTGCTAGCTCACACACAATGTAAGATTCCTTTGCAATGTCAAGGTCATTTTGCATTGAACTTGTTATGCAGGCTGTGTACTAAAATGCTCATATACTCTACTATAGTCATTAAAACAAAACCATCTGAACCAAGACATGGCTTGTGGTTGTGCTTGCTAGCTCACACACAAACTCATATCAGAACTAGGGCTTGAACCTAGATTTCCTTCTGCGAGAGAAGGCGTTCTTTATTGAACCAAAATTGCTTTTATATACTTTTTTCTCATCATTTGCATTATACCTGTTATGTGGGCTGAATACTAAAATTTTCATATATTTGTCTATAGTCATTAATACACAAAAAATCTGAACCAAGAATTGGCTTGTGGCTTTCAAGCTCACACCCATAATAACCTTCACCAATATTGACACTGAAACAAGACAGCAGATGCACTTAGATACCATGTAGACAGTTGAATGTCAAGGTCATTTCGCATAAGGTTGTTATGTAAGCCAAGTACTTAAATTTTCATATATCATACTATACCTATGAATAAAAGAAATCTGAAAACAAAAATTGGCTTGTGGTTGTGCTTGCTAACTCACACACACTGTGATTTCTCAAACTCATATCAGAGCTAGGACTTGAACCTAGATCTCCTTTTGTGACAGAATGCGTTCTTTCTTGAACAACTCTGATTAAATGAATTGATTACACTGCACACATAACACACACAATGAGTTTTGTGGCCAGACATGAATGAGATGACAGAAAAGCATGCTTTCGAAATGGGCTTTTAATACTTTTTCTCAACAATTGCATCAAACCTGTTATGCAGGCTGAGTACTAAAATGTTTATACTTTCTTTTATTGATATGGATAAAAAATCTGAAGCAAGAGTGCAGAAGACAGATGAATGTCGAGGTCATGATAACCGTAAAAAATATTGGAAATGAAAACTCTAATCAACAGAACCAGATTCCTTTCAGTTGGGTTCTTGGGTACTACAAGGTCATAATAAGCTCCATGAATATTGAAACTGAAACAAGAGTGCAGATGCACTTAGATGCTTTGTAGACAATGGAATGTAAAGGTCATTTTGCAACAGACTTGTTATGTACATGTAGGCTTTGTGTACTTAAATGCGGAACTCTTTCAAAAAGGAGGCATAAACACTGGCTTATTTCTTCTACAAAATGAAACACAGACTATGTCCAGAATACCCCTCAAAGTCAAATCTCATTAAATACCAGGGTACTACAAGGTCATAATAAGCTCCATGAATATTGAAACTGAAACAAGAGTGCAGATGCACTAAGATGCTTTGTAGACAAGGGAATGTAAGGGTCAATTTGCAACAGACATGTTATGTACATGTAGGCTATATGTCCTTAAAATTTTCATATTTTCTTCTTAAGATATGAATCTGAACCAAAAATTGACTTGTGGTTGTACTTGCTAGCTCACACACACTGAAATATGCGTTCGGAATGGCAATCTCTTTTTGCATCAGACCAGTTATGAGAGCCATGTATAAAAATTCTCATATACTCTACTATAGACACGAATAAAACAAATCTGAACCGAAAATTGGGCTTGTGGTTGTGCTTGCTAGTTTGCACACACTGTAAGGGGCATTCAAATAAAATCTGGTAAACAGACAATGTCATGCCTGCAAAAATAGCAAAAGTTTCCACTTTTTGTGTAAATACATTTTTCCATCATTCTCAACCATAACCAGTAATGTGGGATTTTTATCACAATTCTCAAATATACCCTTATGGGCACTGATCAGAAAAACCTGAACTGAAACAGAATAACATATGCAGTGATGCGTTTTGTAAGAGTTTTGTATCTATACTATAGGTACTCTAACCAAGACAGACTTCCAATGGGGTTTGCTTGTTGATACACATATTTGTGTCAACTTGAATGAGCGTTGAACTGAAAAACGGCAGGCTATAAAAGGCGAATCGCTCGTGTTTGAATCATTTCGTATTTTGACACAGAGATAACAACACGCACAATGACTGATAGAAAAGCATGCGAGAGGTGGATGTTAAGTGTAAAAGAGAGCGGGAGCTACCGAGCGTGGTTAGAAAGACAGAATACCTCGTCAGCTGGAAACAACAAAGCAGCTTGTAACAGATGGATTAAGAGCATGGGCGAAATGCTGCCAACTGTGTATGACACTACGTTAGTGATTGTGTGTCATAGGTGCAAAAACTTTTTTTCGATGGTGAACTTTTGCCGTAGATGCGAGGCCCTCAGCTGTGTGTCATGTACGCGGATCGACGATCGCTGCGAATGGTGTGGCGAAATTCAGGGTTACGGCCAAACCAGAGGAGTGAGGCTTTTGCATCTGTGATCGAGCGGACTATGTGGGCTGATCTAGTGGACTATGTAAACTGTTGTACGTTGTTGTTGCGAAAGATTGAATGTTTGAAATATTGATTGTTGCAGAATAAAATCGTTTGAAACTACATATACATAGTTGTTTGTATTTGCTTTGATTAGAGTTGGATAATATAGTTTGAGAAAACATACGACACTGGGTTATATCAATAACTAACGCAATAGCGAAATCAAACATTCGTGCACACAATAGTACTTGTTTTTCAACTTTGCGTTTGGTAGTTGCATGAATAAGTATATGTTACTACAAGAATAAGAACAAAACGAATTGAACGGTTCATGATATTTATTTACAACACGATCATACAAAACCTACTCATGTGTCTATCAATAGTCTTGTTCCTGGACCCACCATTCGCAAAAACTGGCAATTCGGTGAATGTTTATGGTGTTCCAAGAACGCATCGTCTGTAGATTTCCAATGATACAACACAATGCCACAACGAAAACATTTGCAACGGTCGTGTTGTCCCAAGTAGTACAACCCGCAAGAAGCAAGCTGGTATTTGTTTGGTTGTATTTGGGGAGACCAATGCTCAAACGTTTTCAGTCTGTCGATATAGTTGTTCATAAACATACTTGTTTCATTCGTGCACAAAGCGTCGGTATCATCCATGCTATGATATGCGTTTTATTTCACATGCAATTGATTATTTCAACATCTTTATATATTTTTTCAATCAAAAATACTCTTGGTCAAACGTTACGAGTTTTGTTCTCTTGGCTTTTGAGCTCAACAAAATCCCATTAATGGTTTGAAGTCGTTTTGTGGGATCTTGGTGTGTCCAGCACAAATCATATTTCGGATTGATCAGAATAACCTCAATATCGGCATAGTACACAATTTCCGTATCTGTCGCTTTCCAACATTGATCTCGCGTCGAAAATGTAAACTTCACATCTGGATAGAGATCCATGATGTACATTTCGACAGCTTTGTTCCACTTTTCAATATTCAAACGCAACATATGTCGAAAAAATCCCAAATCTTTGAGTTCAACGGCTAGCATTGTTTAGGTGTATAGAGTCAATTTTCAAGTTACTACCTATATAACATTTTCTACCAAATAAACAAACACATGTTAACGTTTCAACAAGTTTATTCAATATTTTGCACATCGACAATTGACAGGCACGCAGTGACAGGTCCAGCATCGGTGCATTCGGTTAATACGTCGCTGTGTTATTTTACCCACGCTGAGAAAGAATGGAGGACGTTTCGCCACCGCAATTTCAGCTTCCCAGTCTTCGGTTTTTGGAGTGCTTTTCATCTCGGACTGGCTTATCTCTAGGTCCCAATTCTCAGTTTGTGGAACTCGAAATTTAGTTGATTGTATAGACATGTTGTTGCTTTGGCGTTTTGATCAAAATGACTTGAATCAATAGTCATGTAGCGCTTTTATATCCAACCCAGCGACTGTTTGAGAACCATTAACCCAAAGTTGTTGTCACTTGTGTTCGTGAACAGAATATTGACAATTTCGTTGGCAGTATTGTATTGACAAGAAACAAAGTTGTACCTTGTTTGCACCAAACGCGCAATTTCATCACGAAGTGTTGTTGAGTCATCTTGTTGTGAGACCTGATCTATTTTATCACGAATGTTTTTTGTGCGAAATGAGTCAAGTTGTTTGTTCCAAAACTCAGTAGTGCATTTGGGTACGAGTGTTTGACCGTAACGTTTGATTAGACACGAAGCCAGTTTGTCATGTGTATGCTTTGAAAATGTAAGTACTCCAATCATACTCAACGCGTTTGTCAAGTAATAGCTTGTAGCTGCCATATCTTTTGTACATGTGTTTGAAAAATATAGGTGACACTGGTGAACCTCATTGCCGTAGATATCTTCGTAATCGGTTTGTTCACACAGCAGAAAATCAAACCCATTGCTTTGAGAATCACTAAACCTGAGCTTCACAAACTGTATGAATTCAGATTTTGATTTATGAATGACAACTTGTTCTAGATCTGTTTGTGTGAAATCAACAGGCAAAACATGTTTTTCGTTGATAACAATGTAACACGATGAATCAAAATCAAAGTTTTGATTTATGTGTGTTGCTAACAACTCGGGTTGGTTTGATTTGATGAGTGCATGCAATTTGCTTTCGCCTTTCCGTTCGATGCAACGAGCCATATCTGTTTTCAAAACCTACTTTTTCAAGCTTATAACACTAACTTTGTAACATGACGGGTTGTATATAAAGCCATGCAACTTATTCAATGCGTCTCATTTACAATCTGACAACCGAAGCGACAACATGTTCGTCCAAACATTGTGCGAAAAATTCATTCGCGAGAAAAGAAATTTCAATGCGAATGGTCACCAGAAGAAGTACATGTTTAGCGTTACATGTCCTTTCACAGATGTCGAGGGACTGCGTTTTACGTCGATAACTAACAGTCCGTATGACTACTTGAACTACAAGCCAACGCTGGACCATGTGTTTCTCGATGAACCGACACTAGCTGCGTTTGAACGATATGTTGACTTGATGTTTTCTGTTGCCGATGAAAAGATTGATATGTGCTACTTCAAAATATTGAAAACATTAGTACCAGAACATTTCGCAACTCTAAACGAGCGCATAAAGAAGGGTAGATACATGCAGTCGAATCCCACGTTAAACTACAGACTGCCAATATGCATAATACCAGTGTTGGAGTTGCATGGAATCGAGGAGTTCAGCAAAGTTTATTCTGTGAAATCGACTTGTCTTTCTTTGGAAAGGACTCAGATACGATTGAAGCTGAACACCTACTTTCGAGCAGTCATGACATTACTCGATTGTACGGAAAACGATATCGTGGAAATATTGGTGAAAAAAGGAGTGCTACCGAGTAAAAACTTTCAGCTTGTCAGTACACAGAAAGAGCTCACAATAGGTCTGAAAATTGTGAGAAGCTGTGGTGAAATATACGAAGCGTTGCAAACTGGCATCGAAATGAGAGAGATGAATGCTAACGTATACTCACTGCAACCAAAATATGGATATCCAAATACAAATTTGTGTCAGGCGTTAGAGGTTTTGTTTGTGATGCATCCTTTGTACCGCAAGCACATCAACAGTCTTCACATTGAAACGGAGCTGATCGATGGGGGAAAAGGTAGATTAGTCAATGCTATTCCTAATCGCAAACGCAAATTTGTTGAAGATCCAAAGGATCAGTCGATACTCCCCAAAAAGATGCTTTGCAAAATTTGCAAAACAAATGAAATGCCTTGTTTTGATGTGAAGGCATGTTCGGAGCAAAATGAGATAATCAGTATGCCGGTTGATTTGTCAATCATGAAAGAAGAAATTGTGGAAACGTTAACCCCAGAACAAGAGGTACAAGAAGCCCCAATGCCCGTTAGCGACATGTTACCTGAAGAAGACCCATGTAAAGTTTATTTCATCAATCAGTGTCAAAACGAAGAACACGAAGATATGCTCTCTCAAGCGGTTAGAACATGCATTCCCAACATTCACATCCCACCGAACTTTGTCGCATTTTGTGTGTCGAAGGAATTGCTGACAAACGGCCTCGTTTTGTACATTCCTGCAGATTTTGTGTTGTAGTCTGTTGTGTGCAAATTTTTTGTTATATAGCTATTACATGTGTTTTGTTAGATGAATGAAATAAAATCCAGCAATGTTGCGCTTCATACTATTTGTCTTGTTTGTGTCTCTATGTAGCTGTAACGATAACTGCTTCAAGAAATCGCCAGAGCGCGATCTGGGTATATACAATGGTGCATTCTCGTTCGTTTCCTATGATGATGCGCTAGAAAAGTTACGCAAAATTGTATATATTCCTGAGAGAATGTACACAACGCAATATGATATTCTCGAGGCCATACGAAAAGTCATAAATCAAAATTTGGGCGTGAAAGACAATTATTTGACCATTGATAATCACAGGGACAGGTTTTGTTTCCAAATCAAAGGCAAACTCTTTTTGATTTTGACCGCGAATATAGGTAGGATGCTAGCTACTGATTCTCTATCGCGATTCTTGGTACCAGACAATACATCTAATCATGTTGCAGACATCGAAAAACGCAGTAGCGATAATGATTTCGTTACATCGACAGTTTCAAACGAAATTGACACACACACAAACAGCGAAATGGAAAACACAACGCTTGCTTATATCCCCAACAATGGTTCGACAACCACAAAGGTTAACAAAAAAAGCACGCAAGCAACACTGAGAGTTGCACACGAACATACAACTAAAACATTAAGTAAAAACCTTAACACATCAGTTGTCAATGCCCTTAACAATGGTTCAACAACCACAAAGGTTGAAGAAAATAGCGATCTTGGCACATCGAGAGTTGCAAACGAAACTAGCACACGACAAAACTACAGTGAAATCCATAACATAACGAGTGGTAATATCACAAATAATGGCTCAACAACCACAAAGGCTAACGAAAATAGCGAAACAGGATCTGTCCTTGTTATAATCGAAGTTGTGTTTTGCATTCTAGCCGTGTTTGCAATCGTTCTTGGACTTATAGGATTTGTGTATAACGTTATAAAAAACACAAGGGACTAAAATAAATATAAAACACACTTATACAAACGGATCTTGTCATTCTTGATGTTCTAAGCCAAGCATGCGGTCGTTTATCGTTTTGTGTTTGTTCATTGTTGTCCGCGCAAACACAACAGTTCAAAGCGTTTCTTCTTACGGTTTACAAAACTGTTATTGCAATGTGTGTGATCCGACTAAAAGTATTGGTAAAATATATGATGGATCTTGCTACTTTATCAGTATTGAGCAACAGTTCAAAGTTGGAAACCAGTTTTCAACGCACGTCAATGTACGTAAAACTGTAAACAGTACCGACTATAATGCATACGATGTGGTCATTTTTGGACAAAAAAACATTCATCTAAAAACGGTTTTCACTCAAGTAAGCAACGAATTTATTTTGAACAACATTCAAGGTTCTATTAAGATAGCGCTGTTCAACAACAAAGATAGGCCTGCTCAATGCGTTCATTTGTTCAAACGAAAATATTTGGGCATTTCATGCGAAACGGCTAACGTAGCGCTGTTAAAAGCGGATCGAGGAGAGTTTGTGACTGTGTCACCTTTCAATCCGCGTGCGTACAAGACATGTTCATTTGACGAAAACGCAGCAGCGTCGATCACATCACCTAAAACTTGTTTCGTGGTGAATGAAGATGGCCAGTGCTTACCAGCAGTGCTGCAAACAGAAGAAGAGTTTCAAAACGCTTTTGACTATCTGATTAACAGAACGCACGACCCGAAGGTGAATGCAATATCTCAAAATTTGATGTTCAAAATTGACAGTCTGAACGAAACGCTCGAATTAAACGATTACGCGATAGTCTATTCGCGAGTGTCATATGATGAGAACAATACGTGCTTGTATATCGACGTGAATGAAAAATCTATTTCGTATGAAGATTGTACAACAAAACGAACTCTGTGTCAGATTAGAATTCCTGGTATGGGACTGGATTCACCGAGTGACGATGATTCTAAAATAAACAGCTTTTGGGTCTTATTTATTGCACTAACATTTGTGGTTGTTTCTTTGGGTATTGTCATAGCTATTGTGTATGTTTTGCAAGGATTTCGATCTCGACGTGTACGAACCACTACAACAGTTCAAATAACGAGTGCCTAATTCTGGTATAAGACCATTCACGCAAAGTCAGTAGTTGTCATAACGAAAAAAAAATGTTGAGCTGTGAGTTTGTGGCTGCGATGGTAGCAAATTATTTGGAATGCAAGCAGTTTGAGGACTCAAATGACTCTCTTTGTGACATTGTCGAATGTGTGATTTTGCTTGTAAATAGCACTGTTACGATGCATGTTCTTACGAAATATGACTTGATAAACTCTTGTGTCGATGAAGACTATTTCGCCGAATTGCTTGAACAAAAGCTGAACAGTGGTTTGAGCTGGGATGTGTTTGTGACTGCATTTGTTTTGTTTGTTGCCGTCGTGCATGAACGATCGAAATACAACCTTGAAGGCTTCTACCACCTGGTCAAGATTCAAGACGTTTTTCGAAAGTATAGACTAAATGACTGGGTTGAAAAACAACCTGGTAAATGGAATGCATTTGTACATTATTGTAAACATGTTTGTTGAATAAAAAGTAGAAAATAGAAAAATACGTTTTTGGTTGTTTTATTCATTATCGCTTTCACATTCAACTTCACTTTCTACAGATAACGATATGTTTGAAGCCAAATTTTCGAATAATTCACACTCATCGATAATGTCTTTGAGACCAATCATATCGATGATTTCTTTGCACATATCAGAACCATTGGTTTTTAGAAAACTGTGTTTCTTCTCAACCACGCCATCGCGGTCAAAAATGTTGAAATATAGTTTTGTATCGTCTGGTCTGTCCATAACAAGCATCAAGTCGTCCTCGTCGTCATCTTCACCCAATCTTACATACACATTCAAATGAACTGTTAGTCCAAAGCATGTGATTTTGATCTGATAATCGAACTCGGGTTGAGGTTCATAGTCAGGAGAAAAAAATGCATATGGTTCAAATGTTTCAGATTTTGACATGCGAAACAATTTCACCCTAGGCTCCTCTGTGGATATTATGCTCATATGCTTTGATATGATGTCCCACAACTTATTCGCAGCAGATTGAGATTTGATTTTCCATTTTCTTTTCTGTATACGTTTCTGCTCTGGTGTTTTCGAACGAGCATTGAAGCATATGCATTGAACGTTCTCCATGTTCTAAAATGTGACCAATGTGGCAACGTTTACAGACAAAGTGAAACGGTTTGTGAAATAGATCGTTACAAAATTTGCATATAAAAGCGCAGCATAAAAAGTAAGCTTCATTTCATTTGTTGATGTTCGCGACTCTATTTCTTGGCATTTTGCTTATTCGATTCATCATTGAAGAACGAAACCCCGATTTTTGGGATCACAAAAAGACTAAAATTGACAATAATAAGAAGCCATGATTGTTGCTACAATCCTAGCGGTGAGCTGTATTCAAGACTTGCGATGGTGGTTTTCTTATAGAAAAATACGAAAAGAACACATACAGGTTATGAAAGAACTTCGTGAAGGCTTTCAAGCAAATAGTTGCTGTCATCGCAAAGTCTGCAAAAAACGTATGGCTCAACTACAGCTGGAGAAAGAGCAAGCGGTGAAAGACTCACGAACTTGTATAGTTTGTCGCAATGACGAGAAAACCTGTGTGGTAACAGCATGCTGGCACTTGTTTTGCGTAAACTGTTGCTGGCGCATGCATATGAACGGGAACAAATGCGCTGTATGTAGAAGTGAAATGTGCGGTTGGACGCCGATTTATTGGACCGATTAGAAGTTATGACTTTGAGTGTTTTTATAGTATCGATAAATAAACCGTTTAAATGCATGTTATGTGTTCGTTGTTAGTTTGGGAAGAAGTAGTATATTTGAGTTATGTAGTTTTCGATGGATTGAAAAACTCGATTCGACAGTATCTGACAAAATGCTTACATATCACAATGCTTTGAACATGAAACGTTTTAATATCTCCTTTATTTTTTTTTATTGTATGAATAAAACAAACACACAAGTTTACTGTTATTGTTTTTTATTTACAACATACAACATACTACACTTATGTCATGACATTTTCTTCTCTGCGCTTTCGACTCAGACTACGACTGAACACCTTTGTAAAGCTTCTCTTCCTAGGCCTTGAACGTTTTTCATCGTTTTCACTAAGTTCGTTGACAGACTTCGGTTGAAGGTTTTCCTTAGACTCGTTTTCTCTTCTGAGCAATTCGTTATCATACGCGGTTTTGTTGTGAAATGTAAGAAGTTGTGGAATGCGTTTAAGAAACATCACCACTTCTGTCATGCCTAGGTGCTCAGCGAGTTCGATCATGTTTACCAGACTAGAGATTGACTGCCAATCCGAGTAATCTAGCGTGAGACCGTTACATTGGTACTCAGACAGGTTCATGAGAATTTCAAACACGTTCATCAATTCTTGAACACTGTACTTCGGCTGAATCTTGACATGATTTGTCTTAACGTTAGTGAACATTTTCACAATTGCTGCTGGGTATGATCTTTGTTCTTTGCCCACATAAAATACAACCCTGTCTTTGCTTTGTTTAAGCGACTGAATGAGCTTTGAAGAGATTTCAATACCAATATCGTACTTCAGTTTAGTGAACAAGCGATTAGTGGCTTCGGTGTCAGTGACCCGTTTAATATCTTTAACGTTTATGGTTGACATGGTTGACATGGTTGTGTGTGGTTTGAGTGTTTCTATAGAAAAACTAACCTTAAATAGATTTTTATCGCAGTTCTCCAAACCGTAATTTGTGATTGTATAGACAGTTGAACATCCACAAAAAGTCATGTTTTTTCTTGAGCTTGGAATCACATCCTATAGTGTTAATCATAACAAGAAAAACATAAACGCCTAAAAGCGAGTAAGGACAGAGTGAAGTGTTTCTCGAAGTTTTGTATGTATCGTAAATAAACTTTATGTATGTGGAATTGTTAACCGTACTTTCGTCAAACAGAGAGAAAAAATTGTAAGCTTTCAGTCGGTTGTATCCACACATTGGATAACCAAACACTGAGTCAAAATGACTTGTTATTTCGCTAGTTGTCAATTTCGTGAACAGCGACATGCGTTCATCGTCTTTGAACTCATTGAGAACCATCGTGACACACGTTTGAATTCCGCACCCGAGTTTCGAGTTAATATCTACTAGCTTGATTTCGAATGTGCGTATTTGCTCTTCGTATTCTGTTATGTACTGCAAAATGCATAGCGAACATTCGTTGTGATGTCTCGAGTACATGGGTGAAAACAAGTAGGTGTTTTGAGCTAACTGTTCGTCTTCGTCAATAATCAAATCCTCATCGATATCCATTGATAAAGAAACACATGTGTACAGTTCAATGGTACAATTTATTTAACATATATACGAAAATATGACAAATACAAGTCAACATAATCATACAATATTGCAACAACGTAGTCATTGGTCATCATCGCTCAATTCTAGATCACTGAGTATTGTTTTTTCCTTTTTCGGTTTCTTAACAGTTTTTTTTTCACCAGATTTTCGCATTCTCTTAACAGCCAGAGCGTTCATAATTTCCTCTTCATCATCGTTCAGCGTATCTGACATTTCTGCATCGGAGATGTCGATATCGGCATAGTTGCGTTTTTTCTCAACCTTGGAAGATTTGATTCGCTCTATCAAAGAAAACATGGTTTCGTCTTCCCCAGAACCGAGTATTTTGTTGAGCACATCAATTGGAACTCGATCGAAAACCTTGGAGCTCACAGTCTTCAAAACATCGTCTTGCAGGTTTTTTGTTTTCTTGATGCCCTTTATCAGATGCTGCGTTCTTACTTTGAGGCGTCTGTACTGCGCTAGTTTGGTATCAATCTGTTGTAATTTCTTAGAAAGGTCTTCTAACTTCGAACTATAGTTAGGCGACACGAAGACACCTGGCTCGACTTCAGAAACCCAATTCCTTTTCACGCCGTGTTGCAGGACAGCATTTGCAAACTCATTTATTCGTTCACGGTTGTTCAGCATTTGTTGTGCCATCGTTGAAAGTTATTGCGAGTGTGCTTATTTCGTTAAACGCATCAATATATATACGTGTGAAAAAATAATGCACGCCTTACTTGTTCATCATTGGTTTGAATAATCGAATGTAGTACGCCTCTTTGGCTTTACGCACGTGCTTGTCTCGCTCTGTCTCCAAAACGAATACAGTGTACCGTTCCTTAACATCGCACAAGTGTTTCCCACATTCTATCAAATGGTCAGTAGCTCGACACAAATGCTGCTCTGTTCGAATATGAGAGTTGTGTGTATGAATGCGTTTTCTCAGATTAATGGTCTCTCCAATGTACTCACCGCAGCAAGTGTTGCACTTCAGTACGTATATAACATCTGTTGATTTACAAGTTAAGTTCTCTCCATCTTCCACTATATACACAAAACCACAATTAAACTGAAAACTATTTCCACTCTTTATTTGAGAACATAAAGTGCAACGCATACCGTTACATGGTTTAACTTTGTAATCCATACAAATTTCAATATTTCGAGATTGTGAATAAAAATGTGTTTATACGCTTTTTTTTACGCAAACGTGAAGATCAGCTGGTACCGTGAAATTTATTCCCTGTTCTTGCATAGCCAACGTAATGTCAAAACACGAACAGTTTTGCGAATTGAGCTGACTGAGATGTAACGTTTTACTAACGTTTGTGAAACAAAACTCGATTGTCAAGTCGAATATGCACACGTTTTCGTCTCCGATATCGTCTAGTATGGTTTCAAAAATGCTCTCGAGCAGTTCATACGAAGACATTGTAAATTGTGACAAGATGCATTCATCAACATGGATCCAAAATTCTTGAATGTAACCCTGGCTCTCGCTTTCAATCGTATACATGTCCTCATACGAAGAAGTCATTGTGAGTTGTGACAAGAACGGATACAAACGGTTTGATATATGTCATCAGTTTAAAACATTATCGTTACGACTAGCGATGTTGTGCAGTGCAACTATGAAGCAAATAACAGCCATCACAAGCACAATGAATCCACCAACACAAACAGCGACAGTTTCCCAAAACGTTAATTTTCTTAGTCCCGGTTCGTCATTCAATGTACTTTTACCCAACAAAACCTCGCAAATCGTGGGACTGTGTTTGCATTTTTCGATTGAAATGGTCTTTGATCGCATATCGACATACGTGCATTCTTGTCCACTGTTCGTCCTTTTGTTGTACACAATGAAGTGTTCGCTTGTGACAGAACTGTCATCTATATTTTTTATTTGAAACTTTGCCTCACTCATATTGTGTGCAGTGTTCTGAGTAATGCTAACCAAATATGAAACTAACTTATCATCCAAATCGTAAACACTCGCAATATTTGAGTGCGAACAATTTTCATCAATCCGAAAACATTTGCCATCATTCGCTTTCACAGCACCAATTTCGCAGTATGTAAAATTAGGCCATTGTATTCGTGGAACGCGAAAGAAATGTCCCTGTATCGCTATAAGCACAGCATTCGTGCTTTCGGTGCAGTTTTCAATATGGTATGTATTTCTGAATAACGACATACATTTTCTCTCAACAGTTTTGCCATCTTTGGTGCTGTAGACGGTAAGTTGATATGATGAGGTTTTTTTTGCGAGAATAACTTCGTTACTCACTTGTTTCACTGTTTGACTTAGTATCTCATGTAAAGCACGATCACGTTCGTTGATAATCAAGAGTTTGTACTCGCGAAATGGAGAAGAATGCGTATTAGAGGAAATCTTGAATGATGAATCCAAATTGATAAAATAGCACCGATTGTTGTGCAATTTGCCGATTGTAGTAGAACGATTGCATGTTCGGCAGTAACAATTTTGCAATCCATAAGTAGATACCTCTGCAACGGTCTGCTTGTCATGCTTAATTAC
This sequence comes from Dreissena polymorpha, assembly GCF_020536995.1. NCBI lineage: Eukaryota > Metazoa > Mollusca > Bivalvia > Myida > Dreissenidae > Dreissena > Dreissena polymorpha. The sequence goes on along the minus strand of NC_068356.1, from coordinate 143,029,456 downwards.
CATTTTATGCTTGTTTATAGTATCTTGAATATTGCGAAATTGTTGGTTAACGACAGTATCGTTTTGAACTGGCAGATTTATGGTCTTTTTTGGATTGTTGCTAACATTTCGAATATCGTGAAATTGTTGGTGAACGATAGTATCGTTTTTTACTGACAGATCTGTGTTGTTTGTCCATCCGATTGTAGGTAAGATTTTCAGGTAAGAAAAGTCGATATTTGGAACATTTGCATCGCTTTTCTTTTTCTTCGAATCATAGTCAGAGTAATCCTCGTCAAAGTAATCCTCGTCAAAGTAATCCTCGTCAGAGAGATCATCGTTAAAGTCAATTTTATCATCGATTTTTAAGCGGATCTCACTCATTTCTTGCTTAATTTGTGCGAGTGCGTCCCGCAATTCTTTGGACTTATGAGGGATATATTCTACTCCTAGATCATATTCTTTGACGTGCTTGTATAATGCCAAATCACTCAATTTTCTCTTTAATAACGCATCTTTAATTCGTGTTAACGCATGATTCAGTCTCTCGGGACTAGCACCTTGCACATTTACATCGCACCATGTCCCTAACGTTGTACACAGTTCAGTATTGAATCTGATGATGGCATGACCTTGTATCCCATTTGCACAAATTTCACTTCCAATATAGGTTAATGAAAAATTGTACGGTAGCAAAGGTATCCAAGCGTGTGTAGAAATCTCAGTGTACGCCGATTCCACAAACTCACTGATAGAGTACGTTTTCGGCTCAATTTGCAATCTAACTAATAGACTGGGTGTATCGTAAGTGATACCCATTTTTCCCACTACAAAACTATAGACTACACTGTATACCGGTTTCGAAAACGCTTTTCTCTTATTTGGACATCTAGAAAGACCTATGGATTTGCATTGTTGCTCATGTGCCTCTAAACTGAACTCTGGGTTTTTCATCCATTTGTTGAACAAACGTAAATCTTCGTTGACATCGTCGTATAATGACAGATAATCAAAGGTTACGTTTACCAACACATAAAAATCCCCATTTGTGACAACGATCGATTTATCCTGTAAAGGCTTGAAACAAGACTGTTCATAAAAATTTGGGTTTGGACGTCCTAACGCATTTGTTTCCACCACAAGAACGAGTAAAATCACACAAAAGTACTCACACGCACGCATAATGAACATTAAATAGTTGGTCACAAGTTGCATAAATACTTCATATATAGATTAAATCATTCATTCTTTTGCCAATCATCATCATGACAAGCAGTTTCGTGTCAACCAAAATACAAGATAAGGATGTTTTGAATCAGATCGAAATGTATGCGACTCGCAAGGCTGCTCTAGAACCAACAAAAACGATCATGAGATTATTTGATGAAATTGTCGAGGAAACTGAAAGAAAAACTAATATCGGAAAAATCAAAATTCAACACGCACTAATGGAGTCTTGTACTTCAAGAAATACCTTTTCGGTTTGGTGTTTTGTGATCAAGGATGTGACAAACGAAACTTTGAGAGTTCTTGCTACGAAAGCGAACCGGTGCAGATTCGATTTGATGTATAATTATACTCACGGTGGAAACTGGATATGTGGCGCAATAGATTTCCACGGTTCGGAGAAGTCAGAAGATATTATCCAAGCGATACTTGAAACAGAGAACGTTTTTGAAATGTTTAGTGCCAATGCGATGACAAAATTTACCCATCAAATTGTGTCACATCGTGATTGTTGAATAAAATGTATTGTATTATAGCTTGTGTTTTTGTGTTTATTTTTTGATACTTCTCGAAAAACAAACAATACGCAAAATCGTTTTAGGTTTTTTTATTAACACATACATGCACAATCGAACACAAAAGAACAAACATGCCATAACTGTCAATGCCTGAGTCTTACATCTTCTTTGTTCATTTTCAATATCCATGTTATGATTGCTTATATTCAAATGTTTTGAGTCGTAGCGTTATCGAAAATACACCTAAACTTCCTATACAAATACATGGATGTTGCCTCTCATATTCATCCATGTATTGAACGAATGCCTCATAGTCAGAAAAATAAATATACTCGGTCTCTTCATCCCATAGACGTTCAACCTGATTTTGTTTTTCATCATCGATGCCACTGATTTCGTCCGAATAAAAATTGGTTTCTTCTCTATATTGGTCGTCCAAAAACTGTTCGTAAGATTCGAAAACCTGTTCTTCTAGTATATCGCAAGCATCATTAGTTCTGCAAACCCAACACATTTTTCTATCATGTTTCTCTACATCTTGATCATTGGAACCTTTTTGAGGTATGTAATTATCATCGTCGATTCTGTCCTGGTAATATGTTTGCTTTTGATCTCGTTTTGCATTGCGTATTTTTGTTCTTTGTTTCTTTTTTAGCCTGTGTTCAGCCTTTTTACGCTGCTTTTCAGTTTGTTTTCGATTAGATTTGTAGCGGGTACGAGTACAAGTCTTATCAATTTTCGCCATTAGCAGCTCATCCAAATCACTATAATCATCGTATTCGTCATACTTTTGGTCATCTTCGGTTTGAAGGCTATCAACCGATTTATTTAAATATTTTTGGTTATCATCGCTAGAATGAACATCTTGATCGCTTTCTGTTTCCACAATTCCATAATTATCTCTTTCATATTGCTTTTCAAACTCGATTTCCAAGTACCTATAGCATAAGTCATAGTCAAAAAATTCAAATTCAAAAGGACAAGCACGGCAAAACCGTCGATGACTGAGTCTCACTTCTTCTTCTTTGTTCATGTTCCAATCAAACACAAAAGGGCAAGCGGGGCACAGCTTTCTATGCCTAAGTCTCACATCTACTGTGTCCATGTTCCAAATGGAAATGTGCGCATTGCAAAACACGCATCTAACGCAATTGAAAATAGTGTCGGAGATGACACAAGGGTCGTAGATGAACCCTTGGCTAGCCAGGTCTTCCTTTGACACCCTGCGTATGGATGGCCTGCCTTCAAAGGTTTGAAGTCTATGGTCCATATTTTGAAAGCGACTGAAGGCTCGTGGTTCAGATTTTCTAAGCCTCGCAAAACGACTGTACACAGACATGTTTGCGACCAAACGTTCTTAGACTTACTAACGTATTTATCTCCTATTTATACCATTTTTTGTAATGACTTATGCGATACAACTCTCGTAGTACAATTAGTGTTTGACATTGTATATTGAAAACAAAATTAGCCCGGCAAAATTAGCGGGGGGGTCTTTTTTAAAACCCCACCCCCCTTATTAAACCGTCAGAACATTTTCCGGGCATATCATATAGCGCCGCATCCCGCACCAAAAATGCACACAAGAAAAAAGTGGCTGTGGTTGAAACTACATGTATTTGTCAATAACTTCTAGATTGAATACCGTTTTAATAATGTTTCCCTGTAAATTAAGTCCATTTGAATCAAAAGCTACGATGATTAGCTGATTTCTGGAACGTGATAAAACTTTCGGTTATAACTCTGACTCATATGTTAGCAATTAATATTTACAAATATAAGTGAATCTATACTTCAAGTTGGAATTTGGGCGTTCGGGAAAGATTTATTAATCGGATAAAACCATAAAAATATGGTTATCAAAAAATGTTGCAGCACGCTTTTTCAAACTAAGACGGTTTAATATCGCAAATACGAGTATTGCGCTGTAATGGAACATGTGTCCTCAAAATCTCTCAATCATATAGCTACTAAACGATATAGATCAACATGCAACATTGTAGAATTCATCGTGAAAACATAGCGCAAATAATACTCAGTGTATATATTTCTACGAGAACAATACAGAGCTCAATTTAAGGAAAGATTTAACAAAACTGAAGGTACTTACTTGCATCTCATAAGACATGCGTTGTCGTACGTCAAGCCGTCTTTACCGCATACAGGCGCCATAATTTTGGGACACGGACAATCTGTCTTTGGGCATTCTCCCCGCGATTTTAGGCTAACCCCCCTGGTTGAAGATTGAAAAAAGAGTATAGGATTCTGATCTTAATCATATAAAAGTTACAATATAAGAGTGGGGATAGGCTAGTACCGCTAAAAGCAAATATTTTCCATCAAAACGGGAATAAAAGGTTAAATCCCGTCCCGGTCACGTGACATGCGAAATGCATTTTTTTTATGAAATATGTTTTTTGTCGATTTTTCCCATAATTTTATTAGAATATGGAATTTGTCAGTTAATGTCATCAGCAAATACAAATTTGAAGAGCGATTCAAAACGAGTTTTAGTATGTGTAAACATGTTCAAAATAACAATGCGCATATGCATTTTTTAAAACTTGCTTTCAATTAGATAAAAACAATCTTTAGGCTTGAAAGAAAATATTTAGAGTAAAGAAGTATCAATTGCCGCTGATGTAACATACATGCATTTCATAATGCACTCGTTGCCATACGTGACGGCATCTTCGGCACATACAGGGTCGAAATTTGCGCCGCATACGCACGGGCATTCCCCGCGGGATTGACGACGAACGCCGCTAAAAAACAAAGACAAATATGCGCATGTTAACTTCAGCATTCGCGATTACACATAATATACAAGAATAATATCTATATCTTGTTTCTGGCTTAACTGTTTTTGAAATTATGTTTGAATATACTAATGTTCGGATGTCAAATAGCATATTTAAAAACAATGTAATGGTTTATGATAAAGCGTCGTGTATTAACTAATTTTAAATGTATGTATATTATCAATAACTTTCTTTCTCAGCAAAAATCTAAATAAAAACAGCAAACAAATAAAAATACAAAACGATAAGTAATTCATGTGTGCTTACGCGCATCTCAATTCGCACATGTTTCCATACGTATTACCATCACGGCCACATACAGGGTCCCATTCCTTTGTGCAGTGACACGCGTCTGCGCCTGGCGATTGAAATTGACTTTCATATTTGCTTATTTTACGCTTTCTTACGATAGAAAAGGTTTTGCAATTTGTTCAACCCAATCACATTTTCATATTTAAATATTGTCCTCCTTGTTTCCTCAAAGTTATATTGTTTATGAACTGAATCACATTCTTGATTCTCTCAAAGAAAAACCTATTTATATATTATTAAAAAAAATCCAGTACTTTAAACCAACATGGCCGGTGGCGATTCCAAACAAAAAATGTAGAGCCATTAATCATTGATGAAAACCCATATGTACGAAAATTAAGAGTCACAAAAATAGTTATTTTAGCTAAACAAGTACGGTAAATCGGAAGTGGCAATATTCGGCTAGACTGGCTATCGCGTTCCTTTGTCTGTTGACTTCAAATGTCTAAGAAATTGGTTACTCATCTTATATAAAGTCAACCAAACGTGAACATTCTTTTCTTTTCCTTATGACATTTCTGGAGTTGTATTATTTACATACTGTATTAGAGTGTTTTATGACAATGACTATATGAATACACTTCGGAAGTTAAGATTCATTGTTCACAAGGCTGAGATACTTCCAGAATATTTAATTATCAAAAATGAATTATTAACTAGTGTACGAACTTAAATATAAATACACTCTTACCTATTACGGCAACGGTGGCCACAAGCAGTGCTAACAGAGAATTCATAATGATCTGAAACAAATTGTATATTAAACATGACACAATCATAAAGTTAGCATATATTTTTGAAAGACTTGTTATTTGTTGCAATTATTCATATAAAAAGCTACATGCTTATCTGTTATTAACTAAGCTTAACATTGGTAAGTCATTTTGAATGGCAGCTATTTTTTCGCTGCATTACACATTTTGCATTATACTGCTCTTGTTATATTGTAATTACACGCGAGGTGTTATGTTCAGGAAGGGACTAGATTGTTAGTTCCTTTTTAATTATATATAAGCTTATTGCATACTTATTAAGTGCTAATACACGTTTATTTTATGTAATTATTTAGTTTTGTTCAATGATGAGTCATGTTTGTGTGTTTTCGTAACTCAGCTTTTATCTTTTCTTATAAAAACCAAGTCAATCACCAATGGTGTGAATTAACCATAAATAAAAAAAGAATCAGTAACGTTGTTCTAAATTAAGTAACTACCCCACAACAATTTAATTTAATCACAATACAATTTTGTATTGTATTTATGCCACGTATGCATTTATTTATTTATAAAAATAAATTATATGTAAAAATAATACGGCAACGGGACTCAACTTTTGTGGAGTTGTAAATATTGCAAACAGTATTGTATTTCGGTGCAGCGTCCCCTTTTAATCAGTAAAAATTAAATTAACGAATATAAGTTTACGGAGTCGATAAAATCGACGTTCATATTAGGTGAGGTAAGACCATCTTGGGTTACCACTTTCATATATCATATGACATTGTTACGTTGGCGTATCCATGCTTACAGTTTGCAAAGTTGAGTATAAAACCCACAGTACTGCTTGGTCGGTAAGTTCCCTTTAAAGGGGCCTTTTCACAGATTTTAGTATGAATTTGAGTTTGTCATTAAATGCTTAATATTGATAAATTTAAACATTGAATCTAAAAAGCTCCAGTAAAAATCAAGAGTACAAAGAAAAAAAGTAACCCTCATCTGGGCTCGAACCACTAACCCCTGGATCCCTGGAATAAAAGTCTATCGCTTACACCACTCCGCCATCCGAGCTTAGATAATGAATTATGTTTTGTATACTTTATAAAAGCAATCCTCCTAGTATCACAAAATATAACAACAGCCATAGTCTTCTCCAAATTATTTAATCGTTTCGCGTTGCAACGCTTTATAGTTTTCAGGTTTTTAAATCGTCAAAAGATGCCTATAATGGATATTTTAAGGCATGGTAAATATTCAGTATTTCTGTTTCCTCACAAATATCATAACTACAACGAAAATTTGCGAATCTGAAACAATTTTTTGTCAATTTACCAAAACGGGAAAATGCCCCTGTAAAACAAAATGCTACTATGTATGTTTTAACGTTAATCTGAACGATCCCAAAATGAACAAAATTTTCACTATGCCTGTTAGTTAAACGTTTGTTTGTAAATTGTATCTCGGAGTGAAAAATAAATATTTGTATTATAAAACATAAATAAATTATCCATTGCACGAATAGCGTTAAAATATGTGTTTTACTTTCTTAAGCAATAATAGATACATAATGTTAGCTACATGAGAAAAAAAGTAAATCCTACAATAGACTTACTCGTTCAGTGTGATTCCTCCACTGATTATGAAATCAAGAATTTCAGCGTCCATTATATATCTTTTTTTACAATGATTGTTTCAGTTTGGTAGCATGTGTTGTTTTGTTCTTTTTGACACATTAGCCACTTGTCAAACAAATCTGCGACCGACTAATAAATTATACTTGTAACAGATTCTGGATGCCATCATACTGTTTATTCCACTTTCCAAGGTTATTGAACCAAGGCAAAACAAAACGGCCATCAATTAACGTCCTACTCAAACGGTTGTCAAACGGACATTGACTGTTTAGACTCCACTTTGAACGTTATTTCACTTTAGGGTGTTATTAATCATATTTAATAAGTGTTATGAAACATGGTACATTTTTCAATGTCAGTAACATATTGAAGCTGTGAATATTTCATGACCTGATTGTTCAAAGCAATTTTTTGAACTAAGTATTTAAACGTTGCAAAGCAAAAACTTCAATATATTTCGATAAGCAAAATTAAAACTTTTGTTCAAATATCATCCGTTTTGAGCTTATTCTATAAATTATTATAGCATTAAGCGAGGTGTAGCTTTGTTCTGTACTTATGCTAAAAATGGTACAGCTAAAACCCGGCTGAGATTCTACAAAACATAGAAATGTTAATTTCATTCTGACATATATGTAAATACTTCAATGCCGCATACTCATGAATCAGCACTTTAAAAGTAGTTACGGAACAATCATGTAAAAACTAGATATATGTATATATAAAATGTTTTATTTAAATAAAAGAATATGGCACAGGTTTTACAAGTTTATTGTCTAATCCATGACATGTACAATATATATATAGATACAATACAACATGACAAACATGCGTGGCCAATCTTTACATATTTGTAATAGACATTTTAAAAATATGTAACAAATGGAAAAATAAAAATTCTCATCATATGTGTTGATTTATATGGTACATCATAAAAAATAGATTGCCATTGCCAACCTTTGATTAAAACAATTGCCATAAAATAAGACACATTCCTAAAATGCTGAATATTGTAGATCGAGGCACTAATGCGCATATTGAAACATATTTTAATTGAGCAAATACCAGCTAGAATTAGATCCTAAGTGGACTGGTTGGCAATTACCTTCTGTAATAAAGTTAAAATATATGTTCATATAATAAACATTACATTATTGACAATGATAAAATATATTTCTTTTAAGACAAGAAGCAGTTAATATTCACTATGTCCATATCAATACCCTGAATAATAAATATTGACCAAAAGACTCCTGTAAAAATGTCTTAGGTATCACCCTGACAATATAAGCTACTTCTTATTTGCAAAGGGGGAGAACTCCACAGATCTTAACAACAATTTGCAATCCGCAGCACTAAAGATTTATCTCCCTTATAACAAGTATAGCGATAGATTTTGATCTAAAAATATAGGAAACGTCAGTGCTGCATATAATATATAACCATGTAAGAAATAACATATATGTTATTTATTATTCAATTAAAGAAGTATTAACCCGGACATTTCCTAAATCATATTAGCTAACATTTAGTTTTATACATTATCTTAAAGTGATATTATGTGCTTTTTTCACTGTTGAATTGAGCTGAAAAGAATTAACAGGTCAAAAGAAATAGACCGTCGCCCTTGTGCGCCAGTCGCCCTTTTATATGCGATATCTCGCCCTTTAAACACGATCGTCGCCCTTTGAACACGATCGTCGCCCTTTATGAACGCGACCGTCGACCTTTTATTCGAGATTTTGCATATAAAAACGCGACTGTCGCGTTCTAAAAGCGCGATATTTCGCATATAAAAGGGCGACGGTCACGTTCACTACAATTTCCTTGTAGTTTCAACCACCTCTTTTTCGTTTAGAATTGACTAAATTATGGTATTTCTTGCAATTAATATCCGCAACAATGGAGCCACTAGCTTACATTGTTAGTTCTCTTTGACATGGTGTTAGTTAACACACTATTCCAGAAGTTTAAATGCTGGTGAGTGTCAAACTGGGAAATGGATATAATTAATATGTAATTACGTTGTTGAGCGCTTCTCGATTTAATTATATCTTTTCGTGTAATAATGCCTTTGTGCTTTGTTTCCCTTGGGCAAATTTGAAATTCTTTTTTGTTTTAAGTGGTTCAGAATCATTATTCCTTGGTTATCAAATGTGTTATTTCTTTTTCTTTTTTTTTTCCATATAGTAGATTGTGATTTTTTTATCTTTCCATTCTGTTTATGATTCTATGTGTCTGTGTACATTTTGTATTTATTCTGTCTACATTAGATTAGACCTTATTTTCTTTTCAACGATAACATGTAGTTTGATTTAAGACCGCTATATCGTTCAGTGTTTAATCGTCCCTTAAATAAGTTTTTTTCTGTCAGCAACAGTTGTTTGCGTTGTTAAACACTCGTTCATAATTCTATGAGAAGATTACGTCATTGTCTATTATTAAAACTGCGAGACTTGAAAATTTAAAAAAAGGTCATTGTGTATCATGTCTGAATATTATTTGGCATGTATTAAGTAAAGCATATGTGTACATGAAGGTTAGTAGTAATACATATCTTTCTTTTTCAGAGGAGCGCTCTTATTCGACACGGCTTGTTTCTTGACCTTAATATGCGCAATAGTATTCAACTGCTATCTTGATTATATATATATATATATATGACTTGATTCATGAAGCATGAAATACGGACACAAACACATATAAAATATATATATATATATATATATATATATATATATATATATATATATATATATATATATATATATATATGACTTGATTCATGAAGCATGAAATACCTACGTCCGTGAGAACAGAAGGAACAAACCTCTCCTCGGAGAGAGACAGAAAGCTACGGCAATTGTAATCAAAGCGTTTTATTTTTTATAAAACGGCTTGAAGCGACTTTGTTATATATATATTTATATATATTTATCACAAGCCATACCCTGTTCCCATGTAATATAACCACTACGAATATTTTAATCTTACACATGTGTTATATACTTTTTAAGCGTTTTAATTGGCTTCGTTTTCGTTCGATTGACCAATCGCATTTTGTAATTTTGCTGAAATGACGTTGCAACGTCAAATGACGTCACGAAATGTAAACAACATTCGGGATTTATCACTATGTTTGCGTTAATATTTATTGTCCCCCTACCGTTGAAACCGGAGGGGACTTATGGTTTGCGCTCTGTCTGTCTGTCCGTCTGTCCGTTCCACTTTTCTGGATCCTGCGTTAACTTTAAAAGTTCTTCATATTTTTTTATGAAACTTAAAACATGGATAGATAGCAATATGGAGATTATGCACATCATTTCATTTTGTTCCTACGTCAAGAATTCTGGTTGCTATGGCAACAAATATAGATTTAAAAAATACTGACAATGGTGGAGTTTCACCGGTAGGGGCTGGCAATCTTTTGTTTAATTTTCTCATTTAAAAGCATGTGATAAAAAAGATATGACACTCGTTGTCATTTCATACCACATTTTCGTCCAGGAAATTCGTTAGTAAGCTCGCTAACGGCTCGCTTACGTACAAAATTCCTGAACTCGTTTAATAAAATATGGTATGAAATTACAACTCGTGCCAGATCCTATATATATTTAGCGGAAGTGACGTTATATTGTTGAACGTTACATTAATTATTCAGAATCCGTCCCGAAATCGTTTTCCTACTGTTTACTTTCATATACACTGTTGGAAGCATTTCATATTTTCATCAATATTCTTACTCGTAACAGTTGGATATTTTATCCATGTTGTCGTATTTCAATACTAAATCAGAAAATACTCTTTTTTCGCAAATCGTTTTGAAACGGCAACAATTCACAAAAATCTAATAGGTATACATACGTGGTATTGGGATACATAACTTGTATTCGTAGTAATCATATAACTCGTTCGTGTTACATTTCTGTGCACCAAGAAATGACGACTTTTAAGGTCTACTCATAGAGACAATCCCATTAATTAATAACTCCCATATTTATTCGCACGCGCCGCCATTACGGTACTGAGGAACAAAAGAGGGAAGCAAAACAAATTTATCAAATATATTTGAAATATTCAAAGTTATTGTACTCTATTTTATCATCAAATTATAGTTCGTATTTTAATGTGATTAATAAAAACAAGGTCCATCTGCATTAGTTTAAGAGTAATTCAACTTAACATGAATTATGTATTGATAGTCAATTTACATGTTATTTGAAGATGACGCGTGATATCTGATCTTAATGTATCTACATGTGTGCAGACATGTGATGCCACGGGACATAAACGGGTTTAATCCACATCGCCTTCCGTCGAGCGAATGCGTGCATGCCTTTATCGCATATGTTTTGTCATACCATAATCCGTAATTAACAAACAAAAAAACATCACATACTGTTTTCGTGTTTTTATTATTTTACCGTAAATTTTAACTTAATTAGGATAATTACATACAGACACGTTTGGATAATGTAGAGATCATCATCATTGGAGCTATTACACGCTCCAGTTTTTTCTTGTTGAACATTTATATCGTACATTTGTACTTTATTAAGAAATGCGTTTAGTAAATATTGGTAAAACAATCGAAAATTTATTTTAGTCTATGGACTCTGATTTTACCTGTCGAAATCACAAATGTCATTTCCGGCTAGAGAGTTGTATATTAGCTTGAGAGTGATAAATAAAAGATACTAATAAAAAAATTAATTTTAAAACTTACATTAATACATATTTTTTTATAAAAAAAGGTTTGCCTCAACTCATAAAGAGTATCGCAAATAAATATTTCCGGACCTTTAAGTTGAAATAGAAAAAAAAATTCTATAGATTTTTTATATACTATTTAAAATGTCAATTAAAAAGGGGAAAATTAAAAACAAAATAGAACATGTTTAGACATACCAAAATATGAACCATTCAATTAAAAAAAGTTTTTAATCTTACAATATGTCTTAAAGTGATATTATGGGCATTTTTCACTGTTGAATTGAGCTGAAAAGAATTAACTGGTCAAAAGAGTTAGTTAAATGTGGTTACTGACTAATTATCTGCAACTTATCTTGCTACCAGTTGTTGATAAAAAATAAATTTTAAATTCGATATTTTACATGACTCACCCAGTCCTCTAAGCCGAAATGATCCGTAAAAGAAAATTGTGTCTTTGTGTCGTATGAACGAATCTGAACTAAAACTAAATTTAGGTTCCCATCGTACATGCATGACCAGTTGTCAAACGAAAGTACGGTTGATATTCAAATGCATTATTTTTCTCTTTCCGGGATATTGTTTTAGTATGCTGATGCTGCATTAACAAATTTAAGTGTATATGAAGTTAAAACACCAAAAATAAACAACGGTTGCGATAGACACCTATAAACTGTTAGATGCCCATAATATCACTTTAATTGGTTAGCTTTATTTTACGATATATTGTACGAAATTTTCGTTGATTTTGAGTAGTAATGTTACTTTAAAAGATTTGAGATAAGAGGAGTTTGCATGTTTTGTTGTACCCAGGAAGGCTACTTTATGTAAAAATAATTCGGTTGTGTACCAATTTATTTTCGTTTAGACAGTTGTAAATATAATATCCCAGTGGTTGAATCAGACGATCAATACATTACATATTATAACGTTTTATATGAAAAAGTATGTTACTTTTGATGTTGAACATATCGATGTGTGTGAATATAAGTTTCAGTTTTGTTAAAAATCTAACTTTCGTTTGAAAAGATGAACGAAAATCGAACACAATAAACACGGTATGCTGTTGCGTTTATTCGAATTGAGGTTCAGATTTTATTCGAGGTATTTCTGGAACATTTGCACATCTCTAGAAGTTGAGACAAAGGCGTGCGTTGACTCTTCGTGCACCACTGAAATAGAAAGCGGTTGTGCAAAATAGAGTTAAACTGTTTGAAACCTTCAAATTATCGCGCATGTAATGTAACGACAATTAAAATATTTTGCGTTACGAATGTTGTGAACAACAAAGAATAATACGATATAATACTTCCGCTATAACTTAACTTACTTGCATCTCATGAGACATGGGTTGTTGTACACGATACCGTCATTACCGCATACACGGTCCATAATTCTCGGGCATGGACAGTCTGTCTTGGGGCATTGTCCACGTGATCTTAGGCTAATACCTCTGTAAGAAAATATTATGAGCCGCGCTTTGATAAAACTAGGTTAAATGTATATACGTAAGTGTCGTCACAGATAAGCAATGTGCAGCCCGCACAGGCTTATCAGGGACGACACTTTTTGATTATATGAGTTTTTGTCATTAACAGAAAGTCTCCATTTAGCAAACATCCAGATAAGCAGGAAAGTGCCGTCCCTGATAAGCCTGTGTAGATTGCACAGCTTAATCTGGAACGGCATTTTACGAATATGAATTAATCGACGTTTTCGTAGAGCGACATATTGGGCCATTTGCAGTTGGTCTATAGGCAATGCCAACGCTATCGTCTGATCTAATATTAGACATTTAATTGAAGACATTTGCGTCTACACCATACAAACTTAAATAAACTATGGCTACGGAGACTCAACTGCTTGTTTTCTAAATAATACAACCCAAGCTCTCAGATAAAATTACAATTCGTGTTTAATAAATGTATGTCTATGTAAATTGACATTGTTTTGATATCACGTTCATACCTACGACTACGTTATGTTTACCAATATATGCATTAGTGCTTTTTCAAATAATTCATTTCAGTTTATATCTTCACAATAGGTGATTCTATTTAACAACGACCCTAAATTGTAAGACTTCTTGATAGATGTAAACAAAATCGTGTTTAAAACATCATACTAAAGCCACTTTGTGTCCCATGACGTCACTTACGCGCAGTCCATGACACACTGGTTATCATACGTAACGCCATCGTTGCCGCATACAGGATCAAGGATCAGGTTACAAGCGCACACCTTCGGACATTGGCCTCGCGATTGTAGATGAACTCCCCTGAAACAAATATTAGTAATAACGTATAAGCAAACTTTAACCCTATCATATGGATTTCAATGTGAGTCGAATTTATTAAGCGAATATAGCGCTTGCCTTCAAATCCGGCAAACATCGATTCGAATGAGAGGCCGGCCACCTAGCGTGAACGGCGAATCATGACATCATTATTCCGATCATTCCTCCCTTACCCATAAGTCAAGTCTGGCAGTTGTCATCAGTAGGCATTTAGTGTTTGGGATAATTGATAACCGAGAAATGACTGATAAACTGTTCAATGGAAAATGCAATCCGATGAATGAGACTCGCTCTGTGAAAAGGCTGTTTAATGCATGTTCGCACAGGCTAATCAGGATTGAAACTTTCACCTGTCAGAGAATTTTAGTGAAGAAGAGTCTTCCTTAAAAAAAAAGAACAATTAAAGCGGAAAGTTTCGTCCCTGAAAGACCTGGGCGGACCGTACGGGCTAATCTAGAACGACACTTTACGCACATGCATTGTTCCCCCCTTTTACTTGCCAGTGTCACTGATATTACTTACTTGCATGTCATTTGACACTCGTTATCGTACGTGACACCATCATCGCCGCAGACAGGGTCAATATGCAGGGGACATGCGCACGGGCACTCTCCTCGTGAATGAAGGCTGACTCCCCTGTTCGGCAATAAAATAACACTTGAAGAAACTGGTATCTATATAATACGTTTGTTTATATTTGCCCCTATATACGGTTCCGAGAGAACCACTGGTAAAGCGCTGTGCAGTTGATCCGGACACTATGAGTTCGAAATACTGCAACATAAACTGTGTTGCGACGGAAAACAACATCAACGGTTATACAACCAATGCCATAATTTAAACAAACGTGTGGGTCAGTTATGTCAACTGTATTTGAACGTTACGCGCGTAAATCGATCAATGTCCCTGGGAAAAACGTTCGGCTAATTCACAACTGTGTAATTAGTACAATAATATTAAGCATATGCACTTAGAACATGTAAATTGATTAGTTAGGCGATTAAAAGTGAATAGGATTATTCACAATCGTCTGATAAATGAACTAATATTTAAAATAGAGCAACACATAATAATGTTATGAACACAGAAGTAGACATTTGTTAAAGATCTTCTTAGTATTCCGGCGGTGGCAAGCTTTATTACTGGTCGGCGTGATCAACTGGTATTTATTACAAGTACCGAGTCTTTAAAGGCACTACCAAGAATGATTAGTCCCCTTCGTCTAATTCCGCACGACCGAATTTTAATACTGATCACCCCACTGCAACTAAAACCTAAATCCGGATACCAATTTTGGATACGGTTGCCATCCCTGATTATGACTGAGGTCACTTACTTGCATCTCATAAGGCACTCGTTGTCGTAAGTGGTGCCATCATCGCCGCAGACAGGGTCAATATTTAGAGGGCACGGGCAACCTTTCTCTGGACATTCCCCGCGTGATTGTCGACGAGCGCCGCTAAGAGGCAATATACACGTATTTTTTTATGCATAATAGTATTTATTTTATGCTTTCCGGTGGTTTATAGAGAAATATCAGTGAATTAAAACTGATAATTTCACTGTTTCAAACAATGAAAATTATCAGTGAAAATTATCGATAATTTTCACTGTTTATGTTAAATGACGTCATTTTTTTGACGAAATGACGTCATTTTCCCAGCGAAATTCTTTAGTTAAACTCTTTAACAATGTATATAAACTTTGAAAAAAAGCATAAAATAAAAAGAAAATTTGTTGGGTTCAGTGGATTATCGATTTTAATTCACTCGTGATCATATAAAATATATATTTTCACTCGTGGCTGCGCCACTCGTGAAAATATTATTTTCTATGATCACTCGTGAATTAAAATCGATAATCCACCGAATCCAACAAATATCCTCTATATAATACATGATATAAAATAAGAAACGTATAGTTAAGTTAAGCAAGCCTTTACAGGCAAACAAGCAACGCAACGCCATGAACATTAATTATCATTGAATATTGATGCGGATATCGAACTAGTCGACAATTGATGTTTCTAATATGTATAGAAACTACATGTATTTATGCAAAAACTGTAGATTGAACAACATTTGTATTATAATTTAGTGTAAATAAAGCCAATTTTAAACAAATACAATGTAATGTGTTGTTATAAGAAACGTGATGCATATCGGTAATAATGCGTTATCATATGGTGACTTGCTTTGAGTGCGAGTGTGAATTTTCGTGAAATGTTTGGTAAAAATCATAAATTTCGAAATATCATATACTAATGGTTATCAAATATAATGTTGCAGCATGTTAGTTAGTTTACTTGAGATCGCTATACACCGCAAAGGCGCTTATTGCGGTGTAACTCAAGATATATGCTTTAATTATATCTTCATGGCCGTTTTTGCTTGCCGAAAAAGATGAACGCACAACACCGAGAACGCGTTGTAAAAAATAGCACAAATATGGATCATTTTATATTTGTACGTACACGAGCGATACAGAGCTGAGTTTTAAGCAAGAAATACAAACCTAAAGCTACTTACTTGCATCTCATGAGACAAGCGTTGTCGTACGTTATACCATCTTTACCGCATACAGGGGCCAGAGTCTTTGGGCATGGGCAGTCTGTCTTAGGGCATTGTCCCCGCAAGCGTAGGCTAATTCCCCTGGTTGAAGAATCGAAATGAAGTTGAGGAAACTAATGTAAATTATATAAAAATTGCAATATCAGAGTGGGGATATGCCACTCCGTTGAAAACAAATATTTGACCATCAACACGGGAATTATAGGTTTAAATCCCGACCCGGTCTCATGGAGTGTGAAATGCCATTTTTATTAGTTAAATATTTTCCTTTTTTTTCAAGATAATTCTGATTCAAATAAGGGTGTTTTCAGTTAATGTGTTTATGTTATCAATTAATACAAATTCTATTAAAGATCGATGCAAAATGTGTACGCATTCCATACAATCGAGTTTTAATATGTGTGAATATGTTTAAAATAACAACGTGTATGTTCATTTTTAAAACTCGCTGTCCATTATACGAAAACAATTAACAGGTTTAAACGAAAATATTTACAATAGAGGTGACTTTATATTGCCACTATCGACACATACATGCATTTCATGATGCACTCGTTGCTATACGTGACGGCATCTTGGCCACACACAGGGTCGAAATCTGCGGTGCACACGCACGGGCATTCCCCGCGGGATTGACGACGAACGCCGCTAAAACAAGACACACATGTTTATCCTAGCTTCAGCATTCGCGTTAAAACAAAATATACAAAAAATATATTTACATCTTATTTATTTTTTGTTAATTTGTTTGAACATATTATGTTCGGATGTCAAAAAGGAATAATCAAACACAAGTTAATGGTTGATGAAAAAACGTTGTTATTATCAATAACTCTTCCCCCCCCCCCCCCCCCCCCCAGTATCCTAAAAAGGCAAACCAGTAAAAATTAACGAAAAAGAAAAAAAGGCCTTAGTAATACGTGTGTGCTTACGCGCATCTCAGTTCGCACATGTTTCCATACGTTTTACCATCACGGCCGCATACAGGGTCCCATTCCTGTGTGCAGGCACAAGCGTCTGCGCCTGGAAATGTGATTTTACTTTTATATTTGCTTATTTCACGCTTTATTCTAATGAAAATAACTGTTGCCTTTCTTCAAGCTAAACTCATATTTAAATTTTACTTGTTTTCACAAAGGTATACTGCTTTCGATGTCAAATACATTCTTGATTTCCTCAAAACAAACTCACATATCTTAAAACTTTATTAGTAAAAATATTCAAGTTCTTTTAACCAACACAGCAGGTGCTGTTTTCAAAGAAAGTTTAGATAATCAAATACATCGTTTAAGGGTTTTACAAGTAAAATATAAAAAAAACAACATATTATATTCGTTTAAGAAACCATAATCTCTTCTTCAATGATCACTTCTATGTTTGATATATCAACATGACTAAAAATGGCATGACACGTTATTTTCTCAATAATAAACCAATACATGATCATAAATAAGTAATGTTAACTATGACAAATTACGTAACTTATAATCTTTCCATTCATCCAATGTCTACTTAAATTAAAGTAAAAACGACCAATTTTACGCATTTACTTGTGTATTCGTTATTGTTATGGAACCTTAAATTGTGCCAGCATGTCGTATGAAAAATAAACATGACATAACACAGAAGATGTCCACTATACCTACGAAAATCATTTTCAATTGCAAAAACTATGATTTTGTTGTTTTCGCGGTATAAAATCTTCTGAATATTTATGGAAATATTGTATTCATGAACGTTATAATTGTTATGGAAAATACATGCTATTATTAAGGTCATATCTTTTTGCTTTAAAGTCAATTTTAATAATATTCAATTGTCAAAAATTAATAGTTAAATAATTAGTGAAGGCAATTTCAATAAAAAGACGCTTACCTATAACGGCAAGTGCGACCACAAGCAGTGCTATGAGAGAATTCATAATGATCTGAAACAAAATTAAACATCGTACCGTTAGCATAACCTTCTTCAAATACTTATTATGTAGTGTAATTCTTGCATCTAAACGTACATGCCACTCTGTTATTATCTAACCGTGACATTAATAAGTCATTTTGAATGGCAGCTTATTTTGGTTTACTTAAAATGGCGCTGCTTAACTTACAGCCCTTGAGGCTGCATTACATATGTTTAAGTAACATCAAATAAAATGAACTAACAAACCTAGGTTCCTCCTAAACATGTTATCTCACGTCAAATATTACAACAATAATTACACCAGCAATACTTACTATTTTCAAAGTACCGTATGAAAGTCAATACTTGTATGCATGTGTAAAACACCCACAACCATGCTAAGAAGTCATCCTCGAGTAGTTACTTTTGAAACAAAATGCCACTATGAGTGTTTAAAGTTAATCTAAACCATCCCAAAATGATTCAGATTCACCGAATGCCTGTTAAACCTTTGTTTGTAAAATTCATTTCCGAGTGACAAAAAAATATTTGCATGATGCTACATCAATAAATTATTTTTTATTGCACGAACATCGTTAAAATATGTGTTTAACTTTCTTATGAAATAATAGATACATTATGTTTGTAACCTGAGAAAAATAAATATAAATCATACACATAAACTTACACGTTCAGTGTGATTTCTCCTTGATTATGAAATCAACTATGTAAGCGTCCTTTATATATTCTTTTTTTACAAGGATTGATTCAGTTTGGTAGCGGGTGTTGTTTTGTTTTCTTTTTGAAAAATTAGCCACCTGTCACAAAAATCTGTGACCGACATAATTAGTATATATTTAATTAATTATGGATACCATCACACTGTTTCATTTTACTTTCAAAGGTTATTGACTCAGGGCAAAAAAACAACAGAACGCCTATCATTTCACGTCCTCCTCGGGCGTTAGTCAAACGGACGTTGACAGTTTGGATGACGTTCTAAACGTTACTTAACTTTGGGATGTTTTTATTTATTGTTAATACGTGTTTTGAAACCATGATACAGTTTTCAATGTAAGGAACATATTGTAAATGTAGGTAGGTCACAACCTAATTTTTAAAAGCAACTTTTTGTATTTTGTAGGTAAAGTTCCAATAGTAAAACAACGCGATAAATCAATAAGGAAAGTATTTTTTTGTTAACATAGCATCCGTTTTCTATGAATTATGGAATATTCATGCGCTACTGATGGAAATCAGTTGCGTTAAATAAAGACGTGCATGAAGAATACGAAGCATGCTTCATTGTTAGTGTAGGAGGTGTATTGAAATAGTTTATAGCCTGTAATAGCATGCGGGATAGGCATCTAAGTATTCGAATGATTGCTTGCCTGAATCAATAGACACTCAAGCCGGAAATATGGGTTGGAATCCTGTTTTTAATAATTGTGTTGCCCATGTTTAGTGTATATCTTTAAAGATGTCTAGCCCAGAGTGAGCGTTAGGTATAAATGATCTGCATTTATCTGCAACTGGTATTGGTAAATAGTTTAACTGAAATGTACTTAGAATACATTTTGTATTGTCCCGTTAAACATGTTAAAAAGTGTGAGCTGATTGTATGAATGAATGCATCAGTTAGTGAGATGCAGCCGTATTCTGAAATTTTGTTATAAGTGGTGCAAGTAAAACCCGACTCAAATTCTACAAAAAAACTTAAATTTGAATTTAAAACCGAAAGTTATGTCAATACTTTAATGCCACATATTCTGAAATCAGCACTTTAAAACTCAAAAAGTGGTATCGGAACAAGCAAGTTAGAACCAAGTTCACATATAGATGTATAGATAAAATGTTAAATACACTTCTCATAGAATATGGAACGAATGTGCGAATAATATAGAGAATGAAATGCGCATTAAATTAAACGTTCCTGGTTATTCCGAATTCTGCAAAAACTTGAAGTGTCAATGCAAGAAACGCTTTAGTGAGTGGTATTTAAAAGATAAGCTAACTGTAAAGAATGAGTGTAGTGAATCATACTGATTAATCATGCCATGCGATAATATTTACACATATATAGACGATTTTCTGTACAACGGGTAAAGTAAATGATGTTTGATGATAACATATTTTAAGATATGATGATTGTTTAAGTCTCTATAACGCTCAAAATCAACGAAAATTTCGTTAAGTATTTCGTTAAATAAAGTTAACACCTAAACAATCAGTGTTCCTTATAGCAATAGGCACAATTTCAACGCTAGATGTTGTATGATTACATAGATTTTTGAAGATACAAAATGCTCGTTTTTATTTATTTGTGACCACAATACATTCCATGTTACTTTCCTGCGAATATATCTATTGATACGACAAACGAACACTAAAATGGCACCATGTTAAAACCATAATAAAAACGAGCATTTTGTATCCACAAACATCTATTTTACCAGACCACATCTGGCGTTGAAATATCGACAATGGCCATAAGGAACAACGATTTTAAATTGTTTAGCTTTATTTTACGAAATATTGTACGAAATTTTCGTTGATTTTGAGTAGTAATGTTAAAGTTTAAAGCGAGATTATACGATTTTTATATGTGTTGAATTGTAATATATTGATACAAATATGTTATAATAACACACAATATGCAAACAAATTATACATTTAAGACGAATGTCATAAAATGCAGCAAATACAAATTAGCGCTCCGAGCCGATTGTGACGAAGATAATTCGTACATATTTTCCTACAATAACCGATGCATTCGTCTTTTTAGTAAGTGTTCGTGTGTCGTATGAATGTATATCGCTGCAGGAATTCCAAAAATAAACCTTTAAACTAAATTTAGATTCACATCGTACATGCATGATATACATGCTGGCGAATTTTGCTGTACAGCCTTTTTCGAGTTCAGAATTAAATATCTGGCTTATGTAGCATTTTTCGGCACATGTTTTTTTTATCTTTTATTTTAGTTTATATTGAAATATATGTATAATAAGTTTTTTACACATTTTATATTAATTAATAAATATTTGACAAAATCGTATATATCCACTTTAAAGTTCACGTGCCGCGATTAAAAAAACCCGTAAAACACCTTTATTTATCGAATTTAGTGCATATCTAAACTATTTCGCACCTCACTTCATTTCAAATACGGTGTTATAAGCGAGAACGAATAGAAGGTCACAACATACCAAAAGATTTCCTGCACAAATTCAATGTAAAAGCAATATCTTTAACAAAAAATAAAGTAAAACTTTTGCGCGTAGACACCCCCATAACCATACCTTTTCTTAAAGAGCATTCCAAGCCGCAATGATTTAAACAATAAAATACATAGGTCATCCAATATGTAAGAAAGAACTCAATGCGAATCAGCGGTCACTGTTTTATGGCCATCTTTTTTACCGGCATCTCTCCAGTTGATGATCGTTTCCCGCCAACTGTCAAAGTCTTATGTAGTCTCCAACCTAAAAGCAAAACAGGGAATTTTTAGTATACAACAATGTTTTCCCTACGACATGAACACATAAATATTCAAAAATAAAGTCATGGCAAGTGCCCGTACAGACAATTGTGTCTTCAAATAAATGAAGATTTTGTTTTTAGAGGGTATAGCATTGAACGCCAAAAGTATTTAGTGTATTGTTACCTATAAGAGAAATTTATTTTGACTGAAATGTGTTTTTCTTTCATATTATTATCTTCCCATCCATATTGCACAAATATATTAAGTTTGGCTGATTAGCTGTCCATTTGGCCATTCTGTATCATAATTTCACACGCGGGTGTTTTCAGTCCGAAGAAGGCGATATTAGGCCTGTTAAAGCTTAACTGCCCCTTTAAGATTTAAAGCTGTTGTGTTCAATATCTGCAATTAAATACCAAAACAAACCAACTAGACATGCAAGTGGGGCTAATGTGTGGTGGGGATAGAATGAATTTGTTAGATATTTTCACTCTAAGCAATTTTGATAATGTCTTTTTTGTGTGTTTTTTTTTTAATCATCCCAAAAATGCCAATTTCAAAGCAAAAACAATCCAATTTCATCCAAGACAATAAACTAATTAGTAAAAATGAGAGATCAAAGATACTTTGAAGTGTAGAAATCAATAAGCTTCCAATAACTTGTTATTTCACACCAATGAAAGTGTAAAATCTTGAAAGCGCCTTGTCGATCGGTGCCCATTTATTTACCAGCCGCCAATGAAATATTCTAGCATATAATGTCATGGGTGCCTTTTAACTGCAGCAGATGGTCAATATGCATTGCCAGCTCTCATTTAGAGGTTCAAGACAATACAAATTTTCATATTTTGGACACAAAGTAAGTACTTTAGGCTATTTTTATGGTGGCAATCTGGTCCAAATGGGAGTTTGTAACCAAGCGAAAGAATAAAATGCTCATTTGTGGGGGTGGGGGGGGGGGGAGGTTTAAGCTGGAAGAAAAAGTTGAATTGAACAAAATACACATATGTAGGCAAGCATTATAAGCTTAGCAATGATTTTCCATGTAGTAACAGGGGTAGAAAGGCAGTTCAGATCAAGGCAGTGTCCTGAAAGGGGTTTCTAGTACTTCTTTTGGGGACACAGCTTCCTGCAGAATTCTTAACACAACAAATATCAATGATTCATGTCACCTTTCTATGCAAAGAAAAACGAATAAGGACAATACTGTCATTAAATCACTGAATGAGAGAAGCATGTACCAAATAAAAAACAAAACAAGTTGCTGAAAGTGCCAAATTTTGTTTAAAAAAATCCCTCTAAGGTAAATGATGAAGGGGACACTTGCTATAACAATCCTATGTTTAAGTAAGGCGCGACACCCTTTTAAGCCGGAACCATGATTATAAGCATATGGTGAGAAAACAAAACCAAAACACAAGCTAATTGTAGGGTAACAAGTAGCAAATCAACTCAGCTGTACTGCATACATGCTCAGGAACAAGGATAAACCTGTTAAGTGCCAACTTCAGCTGCCAACAAAGCACGAGCTTTACATGTCAGGACGCGGAACTATCAATACAAACTGCGAGGAGAATTACATGACGGCAAGGGTGTGAGTGACCACAATCCTGATTATGACAGTCTTTCACACCTAAAGCATCATACATATGCTTATTTGCTTGTGTACATGATAACAAAATGATATTATTACCTGTTTTGCCATCAACAACCCTTATCCAGTGGCCCTTGACTTAGTCGCAGAAATTCCTCTACCTGAAAAAGTCAAAATACCCAATAGAAAAAGATAAAAAAATGAAACAAAAACATGCATTTATGTATTTTAAGTGTACTTTTATGAATAATATGAAGTGATAAAGCTTGCTAAATTCATGATTGTACTAAATATGAAGGCTGGCTCAGTTAAGCATCTGCTGCACTGTCCATACTGTAAAAATGCCTGCCATTCCATGTCGGTGAAATGGGGCTCTGTTTGAATGTTCATGCTTTTTGCAAAAGCTTTAGTTGCGTTACTCGATCACGGAGTCTCTGGCGTTGAATTCTAACTTCATGTAACACATTAACGCGACACGGTCAACCAATATGCGGTTGAATTTAAGTCGGAAAGCAATTTAGCCCTTATTCCACTATATAAGGGTGGGGGGTCAACTTGAAAAACAACTATTCCAGGTCAAATAATCTGAATTCATGCATTTAATGCACTTATTTTCTTCCCTTTTGCTAAGAAATGACCAAAAATCTGCTTTCCCAGTCATATTTTGCACTTGCAGATGATATTTCATTTTTATCATAAGTTAGTTTAGGTCACAACATACCAAAAGATTTCCTGCACAAATTCAATGTAAAAGCAATAACTTTAACAAAAAATAAAGTCAAACTTTTGCGCGTAGACACCCCCATAACCATACCTTTTCTTAAAGAGCATTCCAAGCCGCTATGATTTAAACAATAAAAAACATAGGTCACCCAATATGTAAGAAAGAACTCAATGCGAATCAGCGGTCACTGTTTTATGGCCATCTTTTTTACCGGCATCTCTCCAGTTGATGATCGTTTCCCGCCAACTGTCAAAGTCTTATGTAGTCTCCAACTTAAAAGCAAAACAGGGAATTTGTAGTATACAACAATGTTTTCCCTACCACATGAACACAGAAATATTCAAAAATAAAGTCATGGCAAGTGCCCGTACAGACAATTGTGTCTTCAAATAAATGAAGATTTAGTTTTTAGAGGGTATAGCATTGAACACCAAAAGTATTTAGTGTATTGTAACCTACAACAAAGTCGCGATTTTTCACACATTCCGATGTTCTCGCCATTTTCATTCAAACCGGGAGTGACGTCACATGCACTCAGTAACGAACCGGAACTATAAAGCTTCGGATGAATTATCTCTCGAACGGATGTATTATCTCTCGAAACTTTAGTTAGAAAAATTGATGGAAAATGGAAAATAGAGATTATGATGAGTTTTCCGTTCAACCGTGCATGTATGATTCAGACTTAAGCGACAGTTAGTCAGATTTTTTATGATTCTGACTCGGACAGCGAGGTTTATTTTGTCAATGCTCAAGATGACCATCGTGTTGGGAACACGGATTAGAAATACATAACTGTGTTTCATGCACGTATCGGGGGAAAAATAATGTTTTGATTGTTATTCTACAGTACAAGCTTGTTGAATATGACTTGGTTACACAAAGCACTGGTAAATAATAAACAAATAGAGCGGATCGATCCCCACTGTGGGAGCGTTCTTTAGATCTCTCCATAGACACCAAGGAAAACGGACTCGAGAGCGTTTCATATAAGCTTAGGCTTGCTATGCAATCGAGCTTAAACAAATAGGTTTAAAAAAAAAATAGAGCGGATACGTGCACCGGTTCTGAATGGGAAGGAATGTTAGTATTTTTAATGACATGAATTTTAATTTAAAACATTGTTTCCAGTTATAATAAAAGAGTCTTAGTGTGAACAATTATATAAATTCATTGATAAATACAACTTCCGTTAGAATCAAATGATAATCAAAATGATAGCATGGTGTAGGCCCAAGTGGGCAGAGTGGGACTTTTATATGACATGGAGCTGCACCCCTTGGTTAGCTAACCACTCGTCTGATAGTAATACATTTTATGATTGTTTGTTGATATAATTGGGGCTATGCTAATCTCTTATCTAAAATCATGCTGTGTCTGCAATAATAAACTGTGATATATCCACAGATAAGTCACATATCATCAGCCATATAGCCATAAACTCCATGACACTCTGTATGGACTAATACACAACAATGGTAACTGGGGTCAATTTGACTGGTAGCCATTGACATTCTTGAAACATAAGAAACTTAGTAAGCAATCATTGTCTATGTATATATTGTTGTCTGAGGCTATTAAAAACTGGACATTCGAGTAAAAATTGAAAGTGATCTTCTAGATAGTTACATTGTTTACATAAATCGTTTGAGATGTTGAAATATTGTTCAACTTGTATTTATGATAATACGCACAAAGTAAATTAAATTTTCGGCTAATTATAGATGTTAACTGAACAGAACAGCGATTGTTCGGATACCCATTACAGAGAATGCCAAGCTGTTATTGTTTATGAAATCAATAAATTGTACTAATAATTACAATTTGCACAAACCCTCCTCAATTTACATTTTTATCTGAATATTTCAATATAACATAATGGATGATGTTAGGAAATAATATTACTATTTTAAGTAATACCTTTCCAATTCCATTTTAAAATGGCTTTTTATAATATGTGTAATAGACAGTAATTCATTTGAGTTCAATATCAGAACAATAATGTTATGTTTGATACTTTGTTGTTATTTAGCTGTAGCTTTGTTTGTTTATTTATCAAATAAAATGTATTTGTCATTTTGTATTTCGCTGTTCCACTGATAAACCTGTTTGTTCTTAATAATAAGAGCAGGGTTGTAATTTATTTTTGTAACTAAGCAGTTAATACATACATGGGTATAATATAGTATTAATCCATTTCTTACGAGTAACATCATCCTTGGCAAAACCGAATAGACCCTTGTTTCCCCTTTCCGCACGATTTTTGCACCCGAAAAAAAAACACTAACAGTATTATAACGATTGTCGTGCAAAACACACACACACAGAAAAAGAACACGTTCTTTATAAAACTTGTATAAAAAGAACTGTATTAACATAGCACGATATTGAGTGTCAATGTTGACATAAAGCGCGAAGTGTTCACGTTTCGATCCGTAATAACAATGGTCAAGTTTCCGTGTCATTAGCGTTGAGTGCATGTGACGTCACAGCCAAAATAGGTGGCGGAAATACCCGGGCGGTTTACGGAAAACAAGATCATTGTTTTTCGTATTTTAATATTTTTTGCCATTTCTCTTGATGATACCACTCGTTTTAGAATATACATATTTATAAAATAGCATTTTTCGTTATAAAATCGGCACTGGACCTTTTTAACAAAACCGACTACTAGTCGTTAAATAGCTTCTTTGTTCGTCGTTTCAAGTGCTTTCATACCTCTTCGCGTTTTCTACATTAACATGGTGCCACTTACGTTACAGTTTTTTAGCATGATCAATTTATGAGGTTATTATGCTAAACTACCGCGTCTTGACTACGTTCCTCGTAAGTTCTTCATACCACACTGAGAATGAAAAACAACTCTTTGACATCCAAGACGATCTAACACGTTCAGCGTCACCTTTAGAACGCAAGTCCGATATGGTTACGGTGTGTTTGAATCGTATACATAAGCATTTAAACTAAATTTAAGTAAAGATAAGACACTTAAAATCAAATTTTGATCTGTATGAAGTCTCATTTATGAGTTTGTTTTGTATTGAAAACGATTGCAGCATATGGCTTTTAAAACGCTCTACACATGGTACAATTGTTCATTACTGTGTTTGATGCATACGAGTTAATGATAGTATCATGAACTAGTACATTGTTCAACTTTTGTCGATAAGCTTAACGGACGTATGCATATGCGTTTCCTATGCACACATTTGCGACGAAAATATAATTATAAACTAATGCTTAGCATAGTTGTTTGAATGGTGTACTGATCGTAAGTCAGAACACAATTTAATGTCATCATCGACACAAAAGCCTGATAACCGATGGCTACGTTTGTGATATATGAATGTAAACATGTTGACCATATAATCCTCGCCATTATCTAGTTTCGGTTTCTGATGAAACTTATGATAAGCATAACACTGAAAAAAATTACAAAAATGTATTACATATTGACAAGTATTCATACTGTATATCGGTAGCATACTTGTTGTACAATTAATAATTGAATTTAACATAAGTATATACCATATTTATCTTTTACGTATGGTTATGAAAGAAAATTTGCACGTTGAGACACAAATAGGAAATATAGCAAACACGTGTGAGACGACTTCTCGAGTACTGATACAAATGTGAAGCATCTTCAGTGAACATTTAATTTGTCGTATATTTTGTTTTACTCTCAATAACATGTTGCAGGGTCAACGGGGTTTACACACGGACCTGAAATAATGTAGACACACCGTTAAGAATTTTTTTATGTTAAGTCAGTAAAATACATTACCATAGAGACATTTGATCTTGCAATTTGTGCCTTTATCTTAAGATTAAAGAATTAAACATTTAATACGTCTAAAATCGGTGCCGAAATTTCACGTTACGTGCAGCATAAATAATCATGTATATAAATGCGTTACACGTCGAATATTTGGCCAGGAATATAGGCTTATCAAATAAAATAATTCGTATGTATGTGTATGTGTTTTCGATGAGGTGTTACGGTGTTTTCCCGTGTGCAGTTCACAGCCATCCAGTAAGTCTACTGTAACCGATTTATTTTTGTCAAATGACGGACCTATCGATCTTGAGCTGGAATAAATAGCATCAATGTGTTCAATCAAACATTAAGCATGTCCACGCATGTTAAAAAACGGTTATTTCGGATAAATGATTCATAGCAATATGTTCGTTTTCGTTTAAAGGAATATAATATCCTAACATGCATAAAGAACGTAGAAAGAATACAATATATTTTACTCCACTAGTTTAAAATAACAAACGAGTAGGAAATTTATAATAAGAGCGACCCGTTCGAGCAATTTGCTAGTGTTCCATGATATGCCATAACTTACAAAGCAACTTGGACCGCTCTGGAAAGCAGCGGAACAGAAACAGCAGTTTGTCACCAGGCCTGTAACACCCTAGGAAACCCGATACCTTGTGACCAGTGTAATACCAATGGAGCAGTGCTCGGTATTTTAGCATGAACTGAAATAGGGTAAGTAAATTGAAAAAAAAAGTCCAATTTGAAACAACTGTGTATGAACATTGATAGCAAAGGTATTGGCTAACATGTAGAAAAAATCCTGACACATTTTCTTAAAAAATGAGCGGAACGTGACTCCCTGAAGTAGAAGATCGGGCAAAATGGGCCATGTTTAGGCATTTAGGGGTAGTGATCGTCCACTACAATAACCTGTTTGATGACAAAACAAATAGCTAGCACACAGAGCAATCTAAGATCCAATACAATATGCATTCACCTCTGAAATCATCGGATACAAAGGAAGTCAATTGACAGTGATATATTTGAGCAACTAAAGCTAGAGTTATTTTGTAAACAGATGTTTAAAAATCACGTTTTGCAAATTAAGGTTGGACCATTTATTATGTTCAAGTACATGTATACGTGTCTGAGCAGGCAACATTATATTTATTGTTTATAGCTTTTCATTTTAATAATTTATAATCAAGTATAGGCCAAACGGCTAAAAGGCTTTGTTAATATACGAACACAAATGCAGGGACCATTTAATTTATACAACTAGATATTTTAAATGCTAATCACACGTGTTAGAGGGCCTTCGGAAATGCCTGCAATAAGAAATAAATCGCCATTAACGATCAGCCAACATGTCGCCATTTCTATAGCCCCAATTAAACTCGCGAGAACTATTACTCATATCGTTTGTTTGTTAAGTTGGGATTCTCGCCATTTTCCAGTAAAACATATTTCACTCCTTTCCCCGCGGTAATTAACCATATCGCACTTGTACTTGGTTTGCTGGTTTACAAGTACTCATGTGTAAACAATGCATTAGTTCATTTTGCTTTTTACATATTTTGTACAAAAAAACTCTTAATGTATACGTATCTTAAAACTATTTTCTACGTGAATTGAAAACACATTTATTAAATTTTTCATCATGTTTCCATATTTGGAATCAACAAGTATATCTCGCTTCATAAGATTGTATGCACAGTGCATGTTCATAACTGTTACGTGTTATGCCTTATCAGTATTGTGCGACAAATATTCAGGTACGAGTGTTAACAAATCGTTGAATTAAGTATTTTCACGTAAATTATGTTTAATGCTACACATGGATAATGACAACATATATAATTCAATGAGAAATTTTTATTATATCACATTTTTGCGGAAAGTATATTTTTAAAGAAATTAAAAAATTCAAGTATGCATAGCTATCGTTTTTCATACTAAATAATTGGACACATTCGTCTTACAAGTGGCAATACACGCTTATAAGACAGTTATTGATAACAATGTTTCCATTATTTAAAGATGAAAAAGCTCTTGTCATAGAGTAAATTAACGAATCATTATTTCTTTACAATATCTCAACATACGAAATCAATATCTATATATTTTACTATTAACCTTAATTCTTTTCAAACAGTTACTACAGTTCAGCTAACAACCTACCAGTTTGTATCAACTAAACCTATTACACGCATGGTTGGTTCGCGGCGTTGGTCAGCGCAAGTATCCGCGCATTTGCCACTTAAAAGCCAGAACAAAAACATCTTATATATCTTTGATATATTGTTCTGCGTTATTATTACAGGTTAGTGATAAATCAATTTATAAACTTTAAACTTTTTATTGTTATGATCTCTTCTTATTAAATGCAACGTAAGTTATTTATTGTATTTATTGTATAACAATATTGCAATATGTTTATAAATGTTATTGCTGTTATTGTTGTGTAATAATTGTGATTAATGTAGGCATTTGCCACTTGACCGCCAGAACATAAACATCTTATATATCTTTGACATATTGTTCTGCGTTATTATTACAGTTCCTTCACACGAACCAAAAAATATATTTGCCGAGAGCTACGTCGACACTCTCATCATTATCTTCGGACTTGATAATTCCTATTAAGCACTGGGGAATAACATACACTGTCGGAGATTTTCGAAACATTCCAATATTGTAGTGTACTGTTTGTTTCTAAACAAACTTCATGAAGAACTGTAAAACGTGACAGACTGAACGTATTCCTGTACAAGGGGCTGTGAAATTGTAAGAAACGAACGCTATACTCTTTTTTCCAACTTACAATATTACTACACATACTTGGCGTGGTATTTAAATAAAAAGTTGTGATAATTATTTTAGATGCTTATACAATAACATAACATTGGTCTATAGAACATGGTGGGTATTTGATAATATCTTATAAATGCACCAGACATGCTGTCTTGCCATATTTGATGAACATGAACTACTTATTGCACCTCAAAACTACCTTTTTGGTTTGTTTAGGCTAAAATATTACACAGTGATTATGAACATATTACCGATGATGTGTTAAATTTAAGCCTACTTAAAATCAATTTGTATACTTTGGCACAAACACCACACGGAACACATACATTTTACCCGTGTCTACTCCTTGGAACGACCAATACATTAAGGTTTACTAGCACAATGATGCCTGATTTGTTTCGACGTCAAAATATAAATTAAAATTTAAAAAAAAATCGTTGGGTGTACATAAGCCAAATTTCAAAGATGTTTAAATAAATAATTACCTTCCAGCCAACAAATAAAATCTCAATGCACGTAAGTGAAAATGACTCCAACATCATAACCAACTGATACAATCGCTGATCAACTGATACATACCAACGATACGCAAGTGTGTAAGCGATATCAGCGTTAGGGGAAGGAAACTACGGTTCGGTTATCCTCTCAATCGAGTTCTTATATCCTCCCTTGCTGTTAGAAATATTCATTTATTTTTGGGTAGTCGCCACGCACACTTAACATATAAATGAATCAATCCTTTGAAACTCATTGTAAGTGTTCTTGATTAAAATTAGTGTAATTTTCGCGCACTGATGTATTGATTGTTTAAATATTACGTAAGGAAAGATGGAGACTACGCAAAAGAAAAGGGCTTCACGAACATGTGGCTGTCGTTTCGAAATGCCTTGCTGGATGCCCAAGGCTTTGTCTAGGATTGTTCCACAGGAGCATATAGTCCAATGTCCTCTACCAAAGTGCATAATACTACTCTAAGGCGGTAATACAAGTGACACAAAATGCAATTGAATTGTTAAAAAGAGTCGGTACATACGAACTGCAGTTACATGTGCAATTATCATCAGTGTGTACATTCTCAACCTCTTCACATGTAGAAACAGTACCTATATTGCGATGACATACATACATCAAAAACGCAAACGCATAAACCATTTGAGACGTAGCTTTTCAGAGCAAAGTTGAATTTGGACTCACTAAACATTCCGGATGTTTTTGCAACGAACGGCATTCACGTACAAGAGTTCGGAAACGCGATCTAAACAGGCGCGCTCCAATATTTTAAACATCATTAAATGTTAAATATATCTTTTTTAGACCGCTTACGCTTTGAGTCTATGTTAAATTCTTGTTGCAGGATAAAATAAGTACCGTCATATAATTACCCGAATCTAAACATACATTGGAAAAACAAAATACAAATGATAGAAATAATATTTGCTGTTTGTTGTCACTCAAAACGAGGGCTTCAGCGTGACAGTCCTTTTTGTGATGTTGGGTCTTCAACCTATGTTACACCGTAGGTTCTGTAAACAGTGTCGTGCTTTGTTATAGTTTTCGAGACGAACACCGTTATTTAAAAGTTGTTTGGTATATGTGATTGTGTGGTACTGGTGGTGGTGCTTTGGTTCACAACTAAGAACTGAGTCGAGCAGTTGTGTGTTATGTGTCTTTGCATGCGGACACTGGTTCTTTTGTTCACCAGCAAGTCATGTGTCCGAGAATCCGAGAAAGTCCTATATTTCGCTTTGATAGTGCTTACGACTACGACAATTCTTGCCAATTTACTGTAGGCCCTACCTATATAACCTAAATACAGCTAATTTATAAGCATCTTCTACGCCGGCTTTGAGACTTTATGTATGTTATATTCAGTGGTTATACCGTTGTATATATACTCCATTGCATACGTTTATGTGTATTTATGCATATAAATTCATATATTTATATGCATGTGTAAGTGTGCGTGCGCGCATGCGTGTATATCGGATGAAAAGATGTGAATATAACTTTATTTCTCCACCACATGCAAAAAGTGTATAATGTTATAGCATGGTATTGTTAAGCATTGTTCACCACTCGATAATATTTTAACATGTTATGCCAACCATTCGTGAACACACTATTGGCTTGCATGGATTGTAATATATCGGTACATGTTTCAGAGGCCGGAGGCCTACATGTATATCGAAAACAAACAGATTCAGTTCAGGTGTCAAGCTGTCGTGTGATATGTGTATTTGCACTCAGGTGCCGTTGCTTTGATTGACTATCCAAGCATCTATCAAGCTGTCATGTGAAATGTTTGTGTGCATGCAGGTGCAGGTTCTTTGGTTCACTAACAACATATGTGTAAGGCAGTTGTGTATAATGTGTGATTCTCAGGCTTGGATGTGGCAATACAATGTTTATGCTTCCTAATCAAAACGCGTGTGAAATGTGTGTGAAATGCTTGAGTCAATGCTCGTATGTATATATATATATATATATATATATATATATATATATATATATATATATATATATATATATTTATATATATATTTATGACAAAATTGACATAAACCGGAAATATCATAATATGCGTTTATTTCTTGATGTAATTTTGGTGACGTTATGTAATTATAATATTAAGCAATTTTTTGATCTGTCGAATACTGCTTTTTAATAGCCCTTGTCAAATGTAGATTTGTTTCAGCCTGTTGAGCTGTTGCAAGTAGCTAAACCTGAGCTATTGAATTGTATTCGTCGTTAGTTGATGAAATAAATTATAGATATGGTAGTTTACGCCATGTTGAAACCAGCATAAGCTAAGCTAATAATTTAATAAAGCCAACACAAATGTGTTGTTTTAATCGGTTGTTTTCTCCGCATTATACTTTGTTAACTAGAGCTCCCAACACAACGGAAAAACATGATTCTAAATAGAAGTTTAGTTTAAGGCATTGGTTGTTAATTCGCATATGTTTAAATATATGTTTGAAACTTTTGCAGTAGATATAGTGAGATGTGGTCGCAAATTGTAAAATGAAGTGTTCACATCAATGTCTTAACATAGGACATTAATGTATATATATTTATTTATATATTGCAATATATGTTTACCTCGAAGTTATGTGTACATATTAACTTAATTCAATAAGGTAGTCACATATATATGATCATGTTACTAGCAAATCGTAACCACACAATTTTGTAGACTATTCACTCAACTCAAACTATGCGATTGATGATCAAGCAAAAATGGATTAACTGTGTATGAACTCGTCACAGTTTTTAGACACGTGGTTATGTGCATACTATAATTACGAGTACATCATATTAAGTCCACATTCAATGTTTAGAATATATCATCTGATTTTCATGTGAGGATGTTAACCGATAGCGTGTGGCGCATTTTAAATATATTTATAAAAAAATAAACATAAGTTGACACAACAAATACAAATCAAGAGTTAAACGATTTTAAAACTAACACATGAATGCTGATCATTTATTCAAACTGACACACGCTTAAATACAGAAACAAGATAGTCTAAAAGTTGAATAATAAAATAAAGTACAGTAAAACAATCCAGATTTTGTTATTGTTTTTCCCATAAATGTTTAAGGCAATGCAGAAAACCATCAAAAATTTACAATGATTACAAGGCATAATGTTAATCAAAGCAGAATTACAAAATATAAAAGTGAAAACAAAGAATTTCATACATGGTACGTGTAAAAAAAAACACATTTCTTTTCTGGCTTTATAGATATATGTTTGATTCCTTTACAAACAAAACATGAATGCTCGTGTAAAATCCAGTAATGCCTTTTTATACTTTTCATTTAAACCTAAACTATGTGTACTCTTATCTAAATAAATACAACGTCTACAATACATTGACAAAATATAATGATTACAGGAGTAAAATTTATACAATTTAAGATACTTGTCACATTAACACATGTGTTAGAAATATGTGTTCGTATTCTAATAAAAGTGAACATCGGCGTGGAATGTTATTTTTCAGTGAACGGAAAACATAGTAAATGAAAACGCTCATACAAGAAATACAGTCATTTGCAAGAATTGCATGGTATCAATGCCGATGTAATTCAGATGTGGAAGCTATTCGCATTTAATAACATTCAACATCTTTGGCTATTGCGCTGGGAGAGGCTCCAAAATGTGCACTTCGTACTTCACGTGCACCTAAATATAAATATATTATGAAAGGCATGTTATTTTGTGATAAATAAATGTAAATAAATATATGAATTTTTAAAAACTAAATGAACAGAGAAGAAAAGGATTGATTTCTAAAACCTGATTTATCTAACTCGGCTTATGAATGTATATTAACAGTTTACAATATGTTGCTGTTGAAGAGTGATCATATGTAAATAAACGAAAATGATTTAATACAGAAAATGTTTGGTAATACGTCTATTGTTAGTTTCACTAAAAGAACACAAGTCTAGAAATTGATTTTTCTGATGTTAGCGATACTTTACGGTTCAAATCACAATTACGTATCAAATATCAACATGATTTAATTTATTAGTTTTTTATCAACTGGTTATAGTAGTGATTATTAAACGCATGTTTGAAAGACGGCCGAATTATGGGAAAAACGGAGCGGTCTGGCTGGTTGATTGGTTAGCGAGCTGGCAGAGGAGTGGGCGGCAGATAATATTTGACCGGATCATGACTTTGTCCAGCACAGACGGATTTTTATATAAAGGAAAAATAAAAGTGCAGACAAATCACCAAGTGATAAATGCTTATTTACACACGTTCGTCCTCTATTTTAGCAACCGTATACTCTTGGGTAGTTCAAATTGGTTGATGTCAAGCTTATCAAATAAATATTGTTTAGAACTGTCTTCCAAAAGTATTAAAGCTTAAAGCATACACCATGTTTAAATAGTATTGTTTGATTATGTTGTTTTTAGTTAGAGACCTATAATTTACTTTAAATCTTAGTGTATATTTCTAATTCCACTGCTCATGTAAACAAACATCAATTTCTAATTTCATAGTGGTACACCGATGGGTTAAATGACACGTAGTTACTTAAACATTGTACAATTTATTATTATTGGTAGGCATCACCCGTTATGTCTGAACATGTCACATACAAATACATGCTAATGAAAATCAGTTTTAATGCCAACATTAAATGGTTAAGTAATGACTCATGTAACTAACCAAATCAGGCTTAACATCCAACAGACTTACAGCAGGAAATAATTAGTATTGATGCTTAACTATGTTGTATGAATAATCAATAACTTATTTTATGAATAGTCAATAACTTGACAGTATACATTCTTAATAAATTAATAAGTAAAAGCCGTTATTGACCTATATTTAAATTATCAGAATAATAAGACATAAAGAAATTCAACATATTAGGTCTTAGGACAAAGGTCACAATACATGCTTAATGATCAAAACGTAACCTTTAGCAAATTAAGAATTTTGAAATATTTGTACAGTATTTAAAACACAAACACACACACACACACGCACACACACTAAAACCAGGTCCCTTTGTTGAAGGTAAAGTTGAAATGTTTAAGTCAAAGGCACAACAGACTAACCAATTGAGACGTTTTCATTTCTTAACGTGATTTTGTAAACTGAACGGAGTAAACTTATGACAATAACATTATTTTTTTTACATGTTGTATACATAAACATCGTCGTGATCATCGCTAAAACGGCAGTATGCAACTTTGTTTACGTACCCTATCATTCTTAGTCTTGGAAAGCAGGATATCAATGCGGTAGTTCGTACCATCAACAACCTGTAATTCCATTGAGAATTCATTAACCAATTGTTATTAAAAATAACAATAATTGGTATTAATTATGTATTATGTATTATAATTATCATCAGATTATCATCACATTCTGCAACATTGTTATTTACAATGTTAATGTAAACCCGTATTTACCCACATATTTTTAGACTTAAACAACGACAACGAATAAAAATATAAGTTCATGCCAATGCCGCTTATATCATTCTTTTATTGTATTTAATATTTTCATACGTAATTAGAGCAAGCAAAAACTTAATACAATTACAGTTTACAGTTCTTGACAGCACCAACTGTTACCATTTTATACGCGCGGGTAAGAAATAATACATGAGTACCTGCGAATAAGCGTCTACTACTCGCTCGAAGACACGATCTGGCCACATTTGTTGAGCTGCTTTTTTCGCCAGTTCTACGATTGTTTTATCGTTTGGGTCTCTCTTTGTCCAACCACCGGGTATAGATTGAGGTGAAGCCATTGTTGTTCACGTTTCTGGAAATGTAATTAACCGATTACACGTTACAACTCACGAACATGAAACTTGTGTCGTGCAACTTTTAAAGAATATCACGTATTACTAAATCTTACCTTTCCAATCTCGTACTTATTTCCCGTATAAGAAGTGTTCAAAACGTGTGCGTTTATATAGCAGCAACTTTAAAGAGATGTGTGGGTTGGACCCCTCAACCATGATTTTTATGTAAAATACATGATCCATCAGGTCGTTTTTATAGGAACTCAATGAATGTGCATTTTCTTCTTAATACCTTAAGTTATACTTCTTAGAATAAAAAAGTTCATTAACCAAATACAAAGTGGGATGAAGACTTGTAATGTTTTCGAAATAACTTGTTATTGATTTCCGTTTTATCAACTTCATCGTTAAGCTGTACAGAAAATTGTTTTGGTATATGTTTTATCATAGTTCATATGGACATGTTTTATAGGCCATTTGTAAATTGTCTTAAATAAAACACTGTCGGAAGGTTACAAGAATGTATCAAGTTTCATTGTTTCTATATTTACATCACGATACACGCGTCACTGCAATGTTGCAATATGTTTTTAACGAATGATAGTTATCAAGCTGAATGATACGATACTCTTGATATTTTTTCTTCTGTGTAACCAACGATTAATTTAGTGTAACATTCAATTTTGCTGTGGTGTACGTTGTACCGTATGTATCAAATTAAAAACCACGTTGTGTGTCTCTCAGGGAGACGTCAATTAATCGGTTATATGCTAAGTATAGGAATTCTTCACAGAACACAAGCTGACCTGCTTTACCATGTGATCTTACATGTGCATTCTGCACACAATACAAGCTGACCTGCTTTACCATGTGATCTTACAAATGCATTCTGCACACACCACAAGCTTTACGAAGTGATCTTACAAGTATATTCTGCACACAACACAAGGTGACCTGCTTTACCATGTGATCTTTTAAGTGTATTCTACACACAACACATGCTGACCTGCTTTTCCATGTGATCTTACTAGTGTATTCTCCACACATTACAAGCTGACCTGCTTTTTCATGTGATTGTACAATTGCATTCTGCACACAACACAAGCTGACCTGCTTTACCATGTGATCTTACATATTCTTTCTGCACACAACACAAGCTGACCTGCTTTACAACGTGATCTTACAAGTGCATTGTGCACACAACACAAGCTGATTGTACAAGTCCGACTCAAAGTCAGTACATACTGAGCTTCTTAAACATTATATTAGCAAGTGAATACCAAACACATTCAAAGGTGAGCAGCTTTACCTTGTGATGAAATTAGTGCATTCCAAACATATCACAAGCCGAGCTTCTATCATGAATTCTTTTTCATAAACTGGTTAACACATAACAGTTGATATCGAATTTCAATGAATGAATAAGATTAATGCTAATTTTCATTCGTTTGATATTTGTATAATCTTCGTTTTAAGCGTGATGGCCCAGCGCCAGGGAATTATATAAATACCACGAAGTTTTTCCACCCAAAATAGCAGTCACGTCTGTCTTTAAGCCGAAAACCCCGCGTTTCTCCAGCTCGCATACTGTAAGTAGGATTTTCCTTACTAAATTAATATTCTGTATATCAAGGCTTTAAACTAACGATGTTGATGATATTTGTTCTGGTATTGCTTCCTTTTAATATATCCCATTTTCGTATTGTAGGTTTCTTATTGTTTGCTATAAGTACCTATACTTAAATGCCGTATGCTATTGTTGACCCACCATATACTCCGAAACTGTTTGAACACTATTGGAAGGACTTGTGACCAGCACAATTTTTACATACTTGGATGATTTGTCGTTAAATAATCATGTTTTTATTCTTCAGCAAAGAATGACAAGTACAAAATTTAATGATTTATACTTAATACGTAACCCCATGTTAGCTTGAGTAGTGGTTACCAAAATAATGTAAAGACCAGGTGGTTTTAGCTAGTTTATTGTACATTTTAAAGCGAGATTATACGAATTTGTCAAATATGTATGTATTTATAAAAAATGTGTAAAAACTTATTATACATATATTTCACTATAAATTAAATAAAAGTTAAGAAGAGCATGTGTCGAAAAATGCGATATAAGCCAGATATTTAATTCTGAAATCGAAATAGGCTGTACAGTCGAATTCGCCAGCATGTACAGCATTCATGTTCGATGTGAATCATAATTTAGATTTAGTGCAGATTCGTTCATACGACACACAGACACAATTTTGTTTTACGATTATTTTAACGAATATTTTCGTCATAATCGGCTCGGGCGCTAATTTGTCTTTGCTGCACTTTAGGAAATTTGTCTTCAATGTATAATTTTTCTTGCCTATTTTGTGTTTTTGTAACATATTTTTATCAATATATTACAATTTAACACATATACAAATCGTATAATCTCGCTTTAAGGTGAATAAATAAATCATCCACTCCCTCATCCTTACCATCATCATCAGCAGCATCAACATCATCATCATCATCGTCATCATCATCATTATCATCACCAACATCATCATCAGCAGCAGCAACAGTAACAGAAGAAGAAGCAGTAGTAATAGCAGCAGCATAAACAACATCATCAACATCATAAAAATCATCATCACATTTATTATCTTCATTGTTATCAAACATGGTTATCATCACTATCATTGTCGAGTTTGATCAAATTACAACATCTGAATATTTGAATAAAAGATGTTTATTTGCATGTGATTTTTCCTCGTATTGTATATTCCAGCGGGAAGCAAGATCAGAAAATGTTGCAATTTAAACTATGATTTGTATATTTGTTAAAGAGAGATTATACGATTTTGTCAAATATTTATGTTTTTAAAAAATGTGTACAAAACTTATTATACATATATTCCACTATACATTAAAATAAAAGTTAAGAAGAACATGTGTCGAAAAATGCGATATAAGCCAGATATTTAATTCTGAAATCGAAACAGGCTGTACAGTCGAATTCGCCAGCATGAATGTACGATGTGAATCATAATTTAGATTTAGTGCTGATTCGTTCATACGACACACAGACACAATTTTGTTTTACGGATTATTTTAACGAATATCTTCGTCACAATCGG
The DNA here is from genome assembly GCF_020536995.1 of Dreissena polymorpha. Lineage (NCBI taxonomy): Eukaryota > Metazoa > Mollusca > Bivalvia > Myida > Dreissenidae > Dreissena > Dreissena polymorpha. The sequence continues at coordinate 142,989,003 of NC_068356.1, read as the reverse complement.
CTCGGGCGCTAATTTGTCTTTGCTGCATTTTAGGAAATTCGTCTTCAATGTATAATTTTTCTTGCCTATTTAGTGTTTTTGTAACATTTTTTATATCAATATACTACAATTTAAAACATATAAAAATCGTATAATCTCGCTTTAAAGATTTAAATAAACCGTTGTTTATTTTTAGTGTTTTCACTTCATAGACATTTATATTTGTTTATGCAGCATCAACATACTAAAACAATATCACGGAAAGAGAAAAATAATGCATTTGAATATCAACCGTACTTTCGTTTTACAACTGATCATGCATGTACGATGTGAACCTAAATTTACTTTTAGTGCAGATTCGTTCAAACGACACACAGACACAATTTTGTTTTACGGATAATTTCGGCTTAGAGGACTGGGTGAGTCACGTAAGAATATCGAATATAAAATATATTTTTATAAACAACTGGTAGCAAGATGAGTTGCAGATAATTGGTCAGTAACCACATTTTAACTAACTCTGTTGACCTGTTAATTCTTTTCAGCTCAATTCAACAGTGAAAAATGCCCATAATATCACTTTAAAGAAAGCATCAGGCAAATTGATGTTGCCAATTGGAACCGGTTACTGTTTAACGAAAAACAGTTAGAATTATAAACAATGTTGGCTTAACCAAAATGAATTCAACAAATAAAAACAATTCTTCTTTTTAAAAACAAATCTGGTGCGGTGCAAAATTATTTTGATTTGGCCATATGTATCAATACTGCATAATCCATTAGTTCCCAATCAGATCAAAGTATAAGCTGTACGTGAATACATTTCCCTGATTATTAACATATTGCATACATTGTTTGACAAGTGTGCGCTTGAAGACCGAAACTGAAAAAGCAAAGGAAACAATTCTGATACGAGATTTTGGCCATTTGTTTCAGAGAGTTCACGGTCCGGGAGCCTACGAGAAAACTTTTCAGACTACACCCAATGGCGTTCTTCAGAAAATGGGCAGACAGCACGGGCTATTCTTTTCCAGCGCGTTCCAGGTGTGAAATGACGATGTCATAGCAAAAGTTGCATTACAACAGACTTCATTCAAGTTCTGGCATATACTTTAGACTATGAGGAATACGCTAAGAGTTTTACTGTTTTATATTTGCGTTAATATTGAGTCTAATGCTGACGTAACCAATTAACCGCTTTCAATTTGTTCGTACTTTTTTAGTAAAAGTTTGACGGCTTCTAAAATAAATTTGCAAACCGTGAAATGAATATAATAAATATCATAAATACCATTTTAGCATAAATACCGGTACTCTCTATATTCTTAAGACTTACAATAGTTCCGTACACATAAATCTATCGGATTACTGCCTGTAGACTTGAAATGTTCAACAGTTTTGAACTACCACACGATTACTCTTCAGCTATTGAAACTATAATCTTGTGCGAAGAACGACGCTTGGTAAGTAAAGTCAGGAAGTCGAGAAGTTGGGAAGTCAGAAAAGTGGTCCACAACGATTGTACTTGGAGGACATCAACGATTAAACACAAAATAGGCAAGAAAAAATATACATTGAAGACGAATATTTTTATTAATTTATATGAAATGTGTTAAACATATATTTCAATATAAAATAAAATAAAAGTTAAGAAGAACATGTGTCGAAAAAATGCGAAATAAGCCAGATATTTAATTCTGAACTCGAAAATGTCTGTACAGTCGAATTCGCCAGCATGTAAATCATGCATGTACGATGTGAATTTAAATTTAGTTTAACGGTTCATTTTAAATTCCTGCAACGATATCTATTCAAACGACACTTGAACACTTACTAAAAAGACGAATGCTTCGGTTATTGTAGGAAAACATGTACGAAATATCTTCGTCATAATCGGCTCGGGGCCCATTTGTCTTTGCTGCATTTTATTAAATTCGTCTTCAATGTATAATTTGTCTTGCCTATTGGTGTTTTTGTAACATATTTTATCAATATATTACAATTCAGCACATATACAAAATCGTATAATCTCGCTTTAAGCAGTTGCCAATGATATCTAACGCTGTTTAGAGTATTGCATTTGTAATATTGTTTTTGTTTTCTGGGATTTCATAATCTTGATAGTTTTTGTTTTGTTTTTGTTGCTTAACAATATATGTTCAATCTGTTTTTATACATATGTAATTGCCTCGTCTCTCTCTCTGTCTCCTCCTCTGTGTCTCTCTCGAGTTCTTGTGGCTGACTGTTGGGTCGGCGAGAGATATCCAGAGGAGAGAGGCGGGAGATATGCGAGGAGCGATACGCAAGAGAGGGAGAGAGAGAGATAGCGCTATCTCTAATCTCAATCCACCCATTCCTCCCTCACTCTCTATCTCTCTCTCTCTATCTCTCTCTCTCTCTCCTCTACTCCTCTCTCTCTCCTCTCTCTCTTATATATAATGCGAATGTTCGGCTAGTTGGGTGTTGTGTTTAAAAGTGGCCCTTGAAATACGCTTAAAACACTAAATAACATATAACAAATCTTTCTCTAGCTGATGCAACTGCAAATGTTTAATTATCAAATTCACGTACGTGTTTTCTTTATATTAACATTCAACAACAACGGGTATACATACAATTTGTATTTAAGAAAAGCTTATCTATAATAATAGAGAACGACTAAAGCATATGTCATGTAATGTGGTATAACTTAGAAGTTGAATTCACTGATTTAAAAATGAAAGTGTAGACAAGAGGGCAGACTTAAGCATAGACGGCAAAACAACAGTTCGCGTAAAATAAAGCATTATTAGAAAAGTATGAAAGAATAAACCGATGCGAACGTGAAACGAAGGATTTATATGGAATAATTGAGATTTTTGTTAAAACTTTGCATTAACGAGAGCACAAAAGTCAAATGAAATGTCTTTCAAGAAAACAAAACATGTATTTTCTGTTTAGCTTACATTTGCTATTCGTTCAATCGGTATTGAAACTAATGTGATACCGTCAGTATATGAAATTTATTGTAATCAACGTAAAATTCAAAACAAACAATAGTCTTAAAGTTTGTAATTTAAACTGAATATCACTTAAGTATGCATTTATTTAACGGAATCATGTTAATCTGTTAAAATCTTACCTTACCGATAGTACCCTGCTTACTTTTGATAACGTGTTTACCACTTTGGGCGTTTATATAGCAGCCCTTTCAAAGAGATGGGTGGGCTTTACCTTCCTCTACCTGATTTGCATTTATAATTAATGATTCGTAAATATATTTAAAGGCACTCGCGTAAATTACATTCCCAAATGAATTATTTTATTACTTGCTAATATAACAATCATCACACTCTCACGTGCATAAAACGACGATAATATTTTGTAAAATCTGAATGGTTATATTTTTTCATTCAATCTAATAGATCGTGAAGCTGTACATACATTTTCTTTGATGTAAACTGTATGTGTTAGTGTCATAATTTCACGAAACAAATGAAACTGCATTAATCAAGTTAAGTATTATTCTTTTCATCTTAAATTGTCTAACCAGCAGTGCAGCACAATCACTTACGCGTAAGGTGTCCTGAAAGTTTTATCAAATATTTTAAAATATCTTAAATTATAAATAAGTAAACAAACATTTGGGTTTTTTTTTTCAGAAAAAAAACATTCATCAACACACACATGAATTGATAATTTTGATAACATGTGTTACATTTTAACTGCAATTTTTGTGTTAAGTGTGCATACGTTTTTAATCTTTTAATATATATGCGTTACAAAAATTTATCATCGTCATTGATTTGGCAAATATTCATCTATTTCTGAATACCCCATGTATGTTTCAATGCTTGTATAATGGTCGTATATTAAACGTTTTTTTGTGTGTGGACATGTTTATTTAAAATAATCCGATGCTTTATACATGCCGCATTTGCATTGTCAGCAAAGAGCGAGATCTCATTTTAGAGCTTTTCAAATGTGTTTGCAACTTATTATGCAAATTCGCATTTGTTTGCATCAACGATCTGGGTGACAGCAAGGTAAATCCGGATTGCGAAAAAATGAAACATGAGATAATCAAAACAATTTTTCAAAAAATAAAACAGTTGCATTTCCCTTTTAAAGGACATTTGTATTTCATTCATACACTTAAATCAATTGGAAACTTATTTATCAACTTTATGTAAAAAGTTTTGATTAGTGTTAGGACTTGGATTGTCAGTGTTACTTGTGTTAGCATTATGGACGTTTCTTACTCCCTAGCTAAAATCTATTGATGGGTTGGGAAGTCAGTTACAACATGAACTATTTTTACACACAGATTAAAGCCAATATGAGCACAGAGAATACGGTTGTGTTGTAACATACTTTGCACACGAAACTTGCAGTAATCGACTGTCTGCTTTGTATGCCACATACAATAATAAAACATTTTTGTGAATTAATATGACATTATCATCCTAACAAACAAAATTAAAAGAATTCTTAACTGTTTTCAGTTATTTAATATGAGTCGATGTAATGTACTTAATTTTTAAGTGTTGTTCTTAGTTGCTGTACGCTTTTATTCCTTTCAACGGAAATATTTGCGCAATAGACGCTTTTAACATTCCCGACATCGAGTTTTATCGGAGTAACCGCCCACAATAAAACGCCTTTAGACAAATTATAAAGTTAATTTGAAATAAAATATTGAATAAAAACACATTTTTTTTAGTTTTTTCGATTGACCTTTGACATTTTACAGTTTAGTAATATTTCTTATGTAAAGTGGGACTTCATACCTGTATTAATTGAAATAAAAAATTAATATAATATTTGTATGACTGTCCATGGAAACTGAACTTGACTTATTGAGTTTACATAATTTATGAACAAAAATAATTAGAAGGGAATGTGTGTACCTATGTGTTTGGTAGGATTTGTCTATAAGCATAACCTTAAAAAACAAAGATGCCATTTTATTTTGAACTGTGTTAGCTTATACAAACATATTGAAGATGTGTTTTCTCAGAGATTCATATCAGTATATAATGAGTATCTTGCGTTCAAGATCAGGATAGTTTCTGCAATTAAATTAGAATAACGGGGTTCAGGTGAATTAAGCAATTGAATAAAGAGTTACCAAGTGGGGGAATTAAGGGATTCTAAGCAGGGAAATTAAGGGCTCCAAGCAGAAAAAATAGGGTCTACAAAACAGGGGAAATAATTGATTCCATCAGGGAAATTAAGGGCTTCTAAGCAGGGCAATGAAGGGCTACCGAACCGGGAATTGCCGGCTACCACGTAGGGTCATAACGAGATAAGAAGTAGTGAAATTAGGGGCTACATACCAGGAAAATTAGGGCGTCCAAGCGGGGAAATTAAAGGCTACCAAGCATTGGAATAAAGAGCTAGCAAGTAATGGAATTAAGCGCTTCCAAGCAGGGAAATTAAGATCTACCAAGCAGGAGAATTAAGGGCTACCAAGCAGGGGAATTAAGAGCAACTAAGCAGGGGAATTAGGGGCTGCATAGCAGGGAAATTAATTGATTACATCAGGCGAATTAAGGGCACGAAGAAGAGCTATTAATGGCTACCAATCAAGAGAATTAAGGGCTACCACGCAAGGTAATTATAAACTTAGAAGCAGAGCAATATGGGGCTACAAAGCTGGGAAATAAGGTGCTACAAAGCAGGCGAATTAAGGTTTGCCATGCAGGGGAAGTAAGGGCATTGAAGCAGAGAAATTAAGAGCTACCAAATAATGAAATTAAGCGCTCCCAAGCAGGGGAATAAAGAGCTACTAAACAGGAGCATGAAGGGCTGGCAAGCAGGGAAATTAAGAGTTAACAAGCAAGAGAATTAAGAGCTAACAAACAGGAGAATTATGGGCTTTCAAGCATGCAAATTAGGAGCTACCAATCAGAGAAATAACGGGCTACCAAGCATGGCAATTCAGAGTACCAAAGCAGGGGCATTAAGGGGTACCAATCAGGGAAATTAAGATTTCAAACAAGAGATTTAAGAGCTACCAAGCAAGGGAATTAGGAGCTACCAAGCAGGGAAATTAAGGGCTACCAAGCAAGGAAACTAAGAGCTACTGAGCAAATACATTAAGGGCTACAAAGCAGGGGGAATAAAGGGCATTCAAGCAGGGGAATTAAGAGCCACCAAGCAAGGGAATTAAGAGCTAATAAGGAAGGGAACTAAAGGCTACAGAACAGGGAAATTAAGGGCTTTCAGGCAGGGAAATTAAGGGCTTCCAAGCAGGGGAACTACGAGCTATCAAGCAAGGGAACTAAGAGCTACCAAGCAAAGGAATAAAGGGCTTCAAAGCAGGGGAATTAAGGGCTACCAAGCAATGAAATTTATGGTTACCAAGCAGGGAAATGAAGGGCTACTAAGCAGGAGATTTAAGGGCTATCAGGCACGGGAAATAAGTGCTACCAAGCAGGGAAACTAGGAGCTACCAAGCAAAGGAATTAAGTGTTGTCGTGCATGGGAATTAAAGTCGCATTACTACTCAAAATCAACAAAAAGTTCGTACAATATTTCGTAAAATAATGATAAGCAATTAAAAATCATTGTTCCTTACGGTAATTGCCGAAATTTCAACGCCAGATGTGGTGTGGTAAAATAGATGTTTGTGGATACAAAATGCTCGTTTTCATTATGGTTTTAACATGGTGCCAATAAGGGTTCGTGTGTTGTATGAATAGATATATTCGCAGGAAATTAACATGGAATTTATTGTGTTCACAAATAAATAAAAACGAGCATTTTGTATCTAAAAAAATCTACGTAATCATACCACATCTAGCGTTGAAATTGTGGCTATTGCTGTAAGGAACATTGATTGTTTAGGTGTTATCTTTATTTTACGAAAAACTTTTTGAAGTTTTTTTTGATTTTCAGCGTTATAGAGACTTTAAGAGCTACCATTCCGAGGCATTAGAGGCTACCAAGCAGGGGAATTAAGAGCCAACAAGCAAGGGAGATCAGGGCTATCAAGCTGGAAAATAAGAGCTACCAAGCACGGGAATTCAGGGCTATTAAAGTCTCTATAACGCTCAAAATCAACGAAAATTTCGTTAAGTATTTCGTAAAATAAAGTTAACGCCTTAACAATCAGTGTTCCTTATAGCAATAGCCAAAATTTCATCGCTAGATGTGGTATGATTACATAGATTTTTGTAGATACAAAATGCTCGTTTTTATTTATTTGTGGCCACAATTAATTCCCGCGAATATATGTATTCATACGACACACGAACACCATTTTAGTGTGCATGTGTCGTATGAATAGATATGCAAAATAATAATAAAAACGAGCATTTTGTATCTACAAACATCTATTTTACCAGACCACATCTGACGTTGAAATTTCGGCAATCGCCATAAGGAACACTGATTTTTAATTGGTTAAGTTTATTTTACGAACAAGTGTACGAAATTTTCGTTGATTTTAAATAGTAATGTTACTTTAAGCTAGCGAAATAAGGCCTACAAAGCAGAGATTTAAGGGCTAAAAATCAGGACACTTAAGAGATACTAAGCACGGGATTCATGGACAAACAGGTGAATTCCGGGCTACAAATCAGGGGAATTAAGAGCTACCAAACCGAGAAATTAAGGGCTACCAAGCAGGGGACTGAAGGGCTACCAAGCAGGGGAATAAAGGGCTACCAAGCAGGGTAATACAGGGCTACCAAACAGGGGAATTAAAGGCTACAAAGCAGGGGAGTTAACGGCTTCCACGCGGGACAAATCACGGCTACTAAGCAGGGGAATTAAGAGCTACCAAGCTGGGCAATATGTTGTTCATTTGTAATGTTAAAGTGAACAGATCTAAATGACAAACAGCCCGAATTAAGACCCACATGTTCGAGGGTTTAATCGAGTTAAACACAGTTTTCGAGCACAAAACCGAGAGGGAAGATATCGAAGTTTTGTAAGTGTCAAAAATTAAGAAAAACGAAATGGAGTCATGCCTTCAAGAAATGTCTGAAGTCCTTGCACGAACTTGCGCTGGCTATTTTAACCCGTCGCAACTCATAATATGTTTGAGTGCAAACTTCTGTTACAAACATTTGGACTGCAAGTTCTTCATTTTTCACGATTCCCATGATATTGTTCGTAGTAAAACAGCTCAAAGTCAGTTTCTAGCTATTATGTGTGTACGAAATTTATCTTTTCGTAGGTAGACTGCAATCGGAAGTAACGACACAAAAAAAAGGAAACTTGGAAAAACTCAAACGGTTAGTTTGCTCAGAATCGACTTACCGAGGGGCTAAGAGTCAGCGCATTTTCCTTGCAATTTGATTATTTTGATTATTTCACAGTTCAGGGTTTGCATATCTACAGGTTATTCTATTTCCAAACTCTAACAAGATTAAAACATGTTCTTGTTTATTTTCTTTACCGCGATTCTAATTACAAACATACCAATAACGTGTATCTTGCTATATCAAATATAATATTTAATATAGGCAGTGTAATGTTATAATAATTTGCATTGTATCCAAGTTTCTAAAATAAAGTTAATAATCAGTATCAAGTGCTATGACTTAGTATATTCAATTATCAGATGCCGACGATGTACAGACCAATAATTATAAGGCAATTGTTGACTGTAGTTTCGATAACATATTTAATGATGTGTACTTCTTTCATTTAATATCATACATTTACTGTTTTCTAATTTCGTTCCCTATCCTAATATACTAACGAAAAAGCATTCTCTTTAATTTTTATGATTTACTATAAATCATTCTACAGCAATGCGTTTTACATCTGCCAGCGTTCTGGCAGTTCAATTGTGCGTTTTGTTAAAATGAAATAATTCATTTATCGCAGGGTATCAATGTTATTTCGTGGTCAGACAGTCTAGAAAATGTCCTTGAAATCGCGTCTGTTTTAGCGAAATAAGAACTATATTTAAAACGTATTGAATCGTAACTCGATGTATGCAATAATTGTCATTCACAGAATGTAAGTACAATTAAGATATATGCATGGCTATTTAAACCAATATACGTCTTAAATTTGAAAACATGCGCACATAATTCTTTAAGTTCTAATTAAACGTTCATGCATCGGACAAACCATTATATTCATTTACAGCAAGATTTATTAAAGTCTCTATAACGCTCAAAATCAACGAAAATTTCGTTAAGTATTTCGTAAAATAAAGTTAACACCTTAACAATCAGTGTTCCTTATAGCAATAGCCAAAATTTCATCGCTAGATGTGGTATGATTACATAGATTTTTGTAGATACAAAATGCTCGTTTTTATTTATTTGTGGCCACAATTAATTCCCGCGAATATATGTATTCATACGACACACGAACACCATTTTAGTGTGCATGTGTCGTATGAATAGATATGCAAAATAATAATAAAAACGAGCATTTTGTATCTACAAACATCTATTTTACCAGACCACATCTGACGTTGAAATTTCGGCAATCGCCATAAGGAACACTGATTTTTAATTGGTTAAGTTTATTTTACGAACAAGTGTACGAAATTTTCGTTGATTTTAAATAGTAATGTTACTTTAAGGTATTGACGTTTTTTTAAATAATTTACAATCCAAATATTATGTTTGCCTTTAACGCATGATGATATACAACCCACGCGACATAACAAACCGTGCGCAAACGTAATCATTTGACGATCGTATTTAATTGTACGGTTTGGTGACATTTAATTAAATCGAAAAGTCTAATGCATTTTTCCAAAACCCACCACTTAAAAGGAAAGTAAAAAATCAAATGATTTTCTCGAAGACACCTACACTGTTTCGTTTATAAATGCATGTATCTATCTATCTGCATGTGTATATATATGTATATGATTTTTTGTTAAGCCCATCAATTTCAAGAAAAGTAAAAAAAAAATCGTGGAGCCACCTACACATTTTCGTTTGAAAATACATATATCTATGTGAAGCGATCTTTGTATATGCTCGAATACGCTAACTCCGGCCCACACATCTGAGACATCTTGTTCACATAATTACGTTCCACGAACATCAACATTTAATTATCATTAGCAATAACAAACAAAAGCTTCGGTCGATACCTAAAATAGGTATTTGGAGAAAAAAAGAAACAGGATCTTCAATGTAACATATTTTAGATATTTTAAAAAGAATGTTTTGTCCACTTATATACATTTCACTCTATTGTTAGTTTATCTTTCTAAAATAGTTTTGTTTATTTATTTATTTATTTTCAATCTGACAAGATCATTGTGAATATACAACAAAACACACAAATTCAGTATGCTTTCTTTCGACTTTATATAACTCATCATTTTTCATAACTATTCCTCTGTTGTTCTTTTCTTTTCTCTCTAAAAAAATAAACATATATATATTAGCATATCTTGTATAACATGTCTGAACTTTATTGCTTTATACAATCACTGTGTTGTATGATCATATACATATTTACATTGTATGTATGATATTGAATAAAATATAAAAAAAATGAAAAAAAAAAAGAAATAAAAAAAAGAAAAATATCCTACTTCAAGGTCAAAGGTAATTTTTTTTTTAATTTCAAAGCGGCGTTCTCATGAAGCTGCACATTTTGAGTGGTGGAAGTTTAAGGCCAAGGTCATCCTTCAAGGTCAAGGTCATCCTTCAGGGTCAAAGGTAAAAAAAAAATGGCGTTATCATGAAGCTGCACATTTTGAGTGGTGGAAGTTTAAAGGTCAAGGTCTTCCTTCAAGGTCAAGGTCATCCTTCAAGGTGAAAGGTAAAAAAAATAAATTCAAAGCGGCTTTCTCATTTTGAGTGGTGGAAGTTCAAGGTCAAGACAATCCTAAGGTAACAGGTAAAAAAAATATAATTTCAAAGCGGCGCAATAGGAGGCATTGTGTTTCTGACGAACACATCTCCTCTTGTTTATCCAAAGTTTATTGTGAACACATAAGATATCATTTTACAATGTTTGAATTTGGGTGTCACCTCTTTGCCAGATTCTTATGAAACGTAGTCACCTCTATGTCATTTTGGGTTTCATATTCTGTCAAAAATTAGGGCACTAGGTCAAATATAAGAAAAGGTCTGTTAATACTTTAGTGGTCACATTCTCTCTCTGATCCACTTCTAAATTGGTTAGAACATTATTTTAAATGATTTCAAAGTCAAGCTTGAAAGTAGCATATTCAAAATTTAGGTCACAAGGTCTAGTCTCAGTGATTAACAGGTCACGTTCCAAAGTGGGTCATGTGCTTCCATGCATTTGATCAATAACTAAAATTATTAAAATCTATGTTAACACTTACATTTTTTACCTGATCTTCATGGCAGTTGATCAGAATGTTCAAATAAATAAAAGTAGGAACTCGGTAACAAGGCATAACTAGATTGGATAGACGCAAATAGTTTGTTCATACTCACAATGCCATATTTTTTTCTAGATCTTCATAAAAAATTACTTAACCTCACTAGGAACAATCAGTTTCAGGTGAGCCACATTGTGCTGTTAAAGCTATCTATGTATAGTATAGATTGTTACAAAACCTTGTTAATCAATAAAAATAAATGAAAAAAATGGCTTTCTAAAAGTTGTAGTCTTGGATGATGTATTCCTCAACTTATAATCTACGACAATCTTTTGAGAAGAAAAACAAAATTTGACTATTATTATACCCCAACATACTGTGATTGGGGGCTAGCACAGGAATTCACAATTATGTTCCTCAAAAAATTATGGGTTAGCATATTGTTGCTGTCTTATCCATTGGTTGTCTGGACCATTACTCCAAAAAGAATTGTAGGTTCAAATATGAGACTTTAAGGTAAATAAATCTGATTGAAGGAGAGTGCAGTGTCCAAGAACGAAAACTATTGCACCACAACCATTAACTATTTACCTGCGGATAAATGACAAGCAATAAAAATTACACAATTTCGGTGATGTAGATTAACTTTAATGGATGCTTATTTATTTTATGCTTTCCGGTGATTTATACAAAAATATCAGTGAAATAAACTAGTATTTCACTGTTTCAAACAGTGAAAAATAACAGTGAAAATATCGATGATTTGGAAGTGTCTTTGCATAAAAATAGAATATTCGAATATGAATTTTGGATTCGAACATTCGGCCGATTTTCGAAAATTCGGTCCCATCCCTAGTATTACAAGAATAATAATATGTGTAAAGATGTGAAATGTATAAAGGCAAATATAAAGAAAAAACTAACGTGGTATTGACAAAGTCCTTAATTGCCATTAAAAGTGCATATCAGGTACATTTATCAGTATTCGTTATTTACATATATGATTGTATATCTTATAACAATTATACAAGATTGCGTAAGTTATTTACATACGAATATAGTACGTATCATGTTCAAGTTAAAACATCGTATATTATGATTACACAACATTGGTTTTGTAATTTTTGTGATTGTAATTATTTGTGTATTTTGCGACTGTGAAGGTGGTGTGTAACATTTCAGATGAATGCATATAACGATATTAGTATGCGAAATATGTATGTTCATGCTGCACTAGGCGTGTTTGCGTTACATAATCGGTTGTTAGTTAAATAGTGTTTTTGGTAATAATCGGATTAACAATCGTGGCAGTTTAAACTAGAATTGTTCATGGTAAGTGTGGTTCAGTTTTACAAGCGTGACAACCTAATCCGAAAGCAAAACGTTAGGTTGACGCGAATGTGATTAATAAAAGTTGACCAGCTTATAAGTTTCTAATTAAAGGAATTAAGGAATAATATAACTACACAGACAACGCAATAGCCGTTATGAAATCGTGTGCACGCGAATCACAGGTGAAATAGTGAAATATTTGTTTTTCATAAAAGTTGTTTTTTTGTTATAATACGATTTTTCATCATTTAAAATTATGTTTTCACTAATTAATATCATAGCCACACGCTAATCACCTGTATCTCGAATAGGATGGGGTTAAAAATAAACATGTATATGTAAGTCGTGGTATACTTGGTGTGTAAAACGCAATGAACAGAACAAGACAAGGTTCACCTAAACCCAAATTATATTTTATGACCTTTTTTCAGCTTAACAAAATACCCATTCAAGTAAGTCAAATAGCCTGTACACAAACATTCGCAAGCAAATACGATAGCACATTCGTTTTCACAGCTGAGCTCAACCACACACGGTAATTTACTATCCCACGCTCAGAACAGAAGCATACATACAATCAAGTCCGCTTGCAGCGTGATCCAAATGTGGGAATGTGCAGTTTATACATCTTTCCATTTAATCTTAATCATGACCTTTACCCTAAGAGCTAGTGAGATGGGTGATTTGTCAAGTTTTCTCCACATGATAATCATCGGTGTCAAGTTATTCAAACATATTCTTCTACAGTGCGAACACATTTCAGGTCATACGGACATGTGCATTTACAGACAAGAGACTTTCTAAAACTGTTAAATGTGCTGATAACGAAGCAAGATATATTTTTTTTATTTTTACATTTGCAAAACGAATTTCCAAAATATTTGTCTGCCTTTCCAAACCCACAACTTTTTTTCCAACATAGTATAGAAATCATCAAAATGTAAACATACCCCCGAAAAAGAACGCTGCATTTATAAATTGATTCATTTAACCAACCATAGATCCTTCCTAAAAGCTTTAAAATTAACGTGGTACAAAAGTGATTAGTTTGTTATAAACTTTACATTTAATGATGGTATCGTAAATTTATTGACATGCATGGCGCATGGAGATTAAAAAACTGTTGTATAAATAGCATCAAAATACATATTATTAAATTTCCCTTCGTCACCAACCCTACTTTACCGAAAACACATTACATTGCGTAACGTGACGTGATTTATCACATTTATTTACTGATAAATATCGTTACAAAATATGTAGAGGACATGTGTTCAACATTTAAAGCCGCTCTTAATCGTTATTATCACAACATAAGAAAACTTTGAAAATAATCGTATACATGATATTACACCATATTTATAAAATAACGTTCCTGATTATTTAACATTTCTTGCGAAATGATGACAAATTTAATATTTTAAGATTGTTTATTTACCCGAAAGGATGGCTTATTCATACTGTCCGTCAGTTCATCAGTCCTTTTTCTGTCCATCCGTCCGGTATTCCGTTTACGGAATTTGTTTTTCCCACAGGCGTTCAGATATTTATCTGATTTTTGGTATGCGTATCTACATGCATGACTATCAGATCAAGATTTAGTTTTGTTCCGGTAGTTTGAATTTCGGCGAAGTGACGGGCTTTGGGCTTAAATTTGTTTTGTAGAATAACACTTTTCGCTCCTTTTTGACGATGCTGCTTCAGCGAAGCAGCTGGTCTAAGTTATCATACCATGAACAAATTCTTCACAATTGCGACATATGCAAAAGACCGAGCCAGTCCGATTGAGTTAGCTTAATTTTTATAAATCGGCATACCTCGCTGATTATCATTGGTAAGCGTAATGGCAGCTTGTTTTCCGCCCTCTTTCAAATTTATCGAGAGGTTTGAGAAAACCCAAAATGTAGTTATTTTTAGATTTGATCGAGAATGTAACCCGCCCACCAGTTTCGCTGAATGGGTCGAGTTTCCCACGGATACTACTTCCCCGCGTCCATAATTTTTGTTTCGTACCCAACAGTTTTGTACCCATTTTTTTTCGTACCCAAATGTGTTCGTATCACAAATTGTTTTCGTACCCAATTAATTTTTTTGTACCCAAATTTTTTTTGGTAGCCAAATGTTTTTCGTACCAAAATTTGTTTTTTGGCATATTGTTTTCTTACCCATTTGGATTGACATTCTAAAGTAATCTTTTTTATAGTTATGATACGATAATTTGTTGTGAAATGTGTCATTAACGTAACTGTGAACAAGTCTCTTTAATTCAAACACGCGTTTCGTAACATATGCGGAAAATTCAGAGGAATATACAATAGCTGGTTGTTTTTTAGTTAAATTTTATGCTGATTGATATAAGTGAAAATATATTTAACATTTAAGCGATTCAATTTATTAAATTTATTCATTTTGATATAATTGTGAAATAATAATTTCAAATAAAGTGCAATGAAGTGACGAATTCTTAATCGTAATTGAATGCTCACCAAATAATGTTTTAGTCGATAGTTTAGGGGTGCAAACATATCTCGTTTGAGGTGTCTAATTGTATCCTACCTCTTAGAATTGTACAGTTCAAAATGTATCTGTCATGCCCAGAATAACATCTGAAGTTACTTACACCATGGAAGCATAAAAACAAGTGTACATCATGTATAACTTAAAACAAAGTTCGTCGAAAACTCAGTCATGTGCGCCGAAAAGACATGTACTGTGCCCTGATCAACGTAGTGCCTAAAACAAATTTGAAATTATGAAGTTCATCAAACGTTTGCAAATGTGTGCATACTAGTATGCTTTTTGTTAACTGTTTCCCTTCATATCCGTCATTGTCCCCTATCGGTGAAACCGGTGGGGATTTATGGTTTGCGCTCCGTCTGTCGGTCACACTTTTCTGGATCCTGCGATAACTTTAAAAGCTCTTCATATTGTTTCATGAAACTTAAACATGGATAGATAGTAATATGAAGATTATGCACGTCATTTTATATTATTCCAAAGTCAAGAATTTTGGTTGCTATGGCAACAAAGAGACTAGAAATATTAACAAATGGAATAGAAATATTGCTGAAAATAGTGGATCCTGCGATAACTTTAAAAGTTCTTCATATTTTTCATGAAACTTGAAACATGTATAGATGACAATATGAAGATTAATTATGGCATTTCATTGTGTTCATATAGAATTCTGGTTGCTATGGCTAAATAAATATTGCTGAAAATGGTGGAGTTCCACCGGCAGGGGACTTACATTGCTTGGCAATAGTCTTGTTTTATTTCTGTGTTAAATGTATGAGAAAATAAATTTGTTACAAACAAACCTTATGTATCTTCATTTGAGGTCCAATTCTTGTATTCTTAATTAAATGTTACACTATGTATTGTGGACTATGTTGAATGATAACCATTCTGCCAATTGTAACTCCAAAACAATCCCAGACAGTATAACATGTGCCTGATCGTAGCCTTGTGACCTCCAAATACACAAGCTCGTCCCTGGTCGCAGTCTAATGACTCCGCGAATCTCTTGCTAGTACATATTTGTAGCAATCTCAAAAAGAATACCAGACCGTCATGTATCCATAGTCGTAATCAGAAAGTCTGCGTATTTCCTTTTCGTGTCGAATCCGTATGACTATAAGACAGTATGACTAGCTCTTGGAATAAGTCTTGTGTTTCCCAAAGATTCAACTATATACTTGGCAGGTCCTATGCATATACTGGTGGCTCTAAAATACTCTGTACACTATGGCTAGCTCCTGGACGTAGCCTAATAAAACACAAAGTCTCAAAGATAGTCCGGCTAGTACAAATTTGTAGCCTGTTTAATCCCGAAGAATTCAAAAACAGACTGGATAGAAGTGACAAGTCGTAGCCTAGGTACCCCAAAAGATTCCAAAACACCAGATTGGCTTGTGCGTGGTCGCAGCCTAGTGAATTACTAAGACTCACATACAGTCTCACCTGTCCTTAGTCCAACCCTAACAACTTGTATTCGTATTTCCTTTCCGGATCGAATCCTTATGGTTCTAATAGTCTGGTTATCTTCTCAACTTAGCCTCCTGATTTCCAAAGGCTTACAGACAGTCTTGCTAGTTCTTGGACTTATCTTAGTGCCTCGCAAGCACCCGTGATTATCTAGAATAAACCAGTCAGTCAGGCTAGTTCCGGATCATAGTCTCTTAATACTTTACGACTCTCGGGCAGTATTCAAAGTGACTAGCAGTAAATTATATACTTCCACTGACTCATAGAAAGTCTGGTTGGTGACCATTTGTCGTCAAATTACTCCTAGATACTATAAATCCGCCTAACTATTGAATACCTGTTGCATTGCTACTCCCAGTTTTGACTCCAAATCATTATTGATAGAGAAATGGTAAACTATTTCACTTTAGATCTTAATTTAATTAAATAAGACGTTTTGCATAAAACAACACTTAAATATTTTTATATGTTTGATTGATGGATTGATTTTTATTCAGGTTTAAAACACATAATATACAAGTTATCATCAAATCTAAATAACAATTATTACTTAAATTTGTGAGATTGCTGCTGATCAAAACCTATGGTCTAAAACTGCCATACACATTATATGAAATACGATATGACAATGAAAAGGAACACAAAAGTGCGACACAATCAAGTCTTAAGAAAGCGTATCACCTCAAATGCAATTTGAAGGGAACATATCAGCAACTACCTCACACTTAAAATATGATTTAATGTTACTCTAATGGTATTTAAGATATTATTTAAATATCACAGTTTTACATGTATGTCACATTTATTTACAATCACAGACTTTCAGCATAGACTGGTAATTAGATACAAAGAAACAAGTTCACAACTTTGGGAAACTTAGTATGTAAAATGAAATAACTTGGATAATATAGTGTACAAAACCTAGGATCGCCCATGAAAGCCCGAAAGATTATTTCCAATGGGGTCCAGTTTAGGTTATACTTACTTTAATAAAATCCTATTTGAAGTCCCTGATAATTATTAAGTATACATGTAAGTTGTTACAATCATAGTTTTTATAATTTTTATAAATGTGATCATAAATAAACAAGTTATGACAATTTAAGCAAAATGTTCAATTATCTAAGTGTAAAAGGGGCCAAAATGCTTGATACAGTGGTCTGCTCTTGTTTATAGGTTGGGTTCATGTTGGTAAACAAGTATGCAACATAAAAATCATTATGTCAAAGGATATAGGAAATATTTGGGGTAGTACGCAAACTTTAACATAGATTTATCAATAATATGCATATTCTAAGTATAAAAGGGGCAATAATTATGACAAAATGCTTGA
Organism: Dreissena polymorpha; assembly: GCF_020536995.1. Classification (NCBI taxonomy): domain Eukaryota; kingdom Metazoa; phylum Mollusca; class Bivalvia; order Myida; family Dreissenidae; genus Dreissena; species Dreissena polymorpha. The sequence continues at coordinate 142,971,103 of NC_068356.1, read as the reverse complement.
TAGAGTTGTCTGCTCTTGTTTATAGGTTGGGGTGATGTTGGTAAACAAGTATGCAAAATATAAAAGCAATATGTCAAGGGACAATGAAATTAAATGGGGTAGTACGAAAACTTTAACATTTGCTGCATATTCTTAGTGGAAAAGGGCAATAATTATGACAAAATGCTTGATAGAGTTGTCTGCTCTTGTTTATAGGTTGGGGTCATGTTAGTAAACTAGTATGCAAAATATGAAAGCAATATGTCAAGGGACAAAGAAAATATTTGGGGTAGTACGAAAACTTTAACATTTGCACGCAGACGCAGTCGCCGACGCCGGAGTGAGTAGGATAGCTCTACTTTATATATTTCATATATAATAGTCGAGCTAAAAAATGCTTTATTAGACCCTAGATATTTTTTGCAATCATTTTGCATCAATTACATATGTTTTAAAAAATTATTATTTCATGCTACTCATGGTACCAGTTTTTTGTCAGAAAATTAATTACATTTTTTTTAAATGCGTTACCCCTTGTTGCCAAAAAATTCATAAAAAATATAATTTTCAAAGAAATCCTTTAAAACAAAAAGAAAAGGCCTTCTTAAACTTTAAATATTATTCCTGCAAGCATTTTACATCAATTATCAAATGCCTTCTGACTATTTTACTATTTATAAAATCTACATTAGCTACAGATACTTGTATGTGTTTCAAAAAATGTATAATCTTAAATGACATCTTCTGACCATGCATGTCCTAGATTTCAAAACCCAGGCCCTGGTCTGACACATTGGTAACATTAACGTTAAACTGTTACCAGGCTTCTGAATTTAATTAGCCAGGTAAACTATTTGTCATTGTCAGAAAACCGCTCTTAAGCAAACAGCTTTCAAGCAACTGAAGGCTGATCTGGATCTAAACTGGCCACAATCGCCTTAATGTCTCTTTTACTGTGATACATTTCATTTAACTTTAAAGGGATCTTTTCACGTTTTGGTAAATTGAACAATTGAAAAAGGTTGTATCGGATTCGCAAATTTTCGTTTTAGTTATGTTATTTGTGAGGAAACAGTATTACTGAACATTTACCATGGTCTAATATAGCCATTATATGCATCTTTTAACGATTTAAAAATTATAAAGCGTTGCAACGCGAAACGATTGAATAATTTGGAGAGTTGTGTTGTTATCCCCACGTTTTTCGGAAAAAAGTGGGGATATTGTATTGATGTGCGTCTGTCCGTCCGTCCGTCCTGGCCACCTGCTCCTCCTGCACTATTAGCACTAGAACCTTGAAACGTTCATACATGGTAGCTATGAGCATATGTGCGACGGTGACAGTGACGTAATTTTTATCTGACCACTGGGTCAAAAGTTAAAGGGGTTGGGGCGGGGCCGGGTCAGAGATTTTCACTCATTTTTTTTTGTTATTTTACATTTACTTCTTCATTTCTGCACCGATTCACTTCTAATTGATACTGAGCCTCTCTTATGACAATAAGGTCAATCTCAACTATGCATGGCTCCATTACCAACCCTGGGGCGCCCCGGCCACAAAGGCCACGCCCACCCAAAATTGCCTTTTACTATATTTCTTCATTTATACAGCGATTCACTTCTAATTGATATTGAACCTCACTTATGACAATACGGTCAATCTCAGCTATGCATGGCCCCATTACCAACCCTAGGGCATCCCGCCCACATAGGCCACGCCCACCCACAATTGCCATTTACTATAAGGTCTTCATTTCTACACCGATTCACTTCAAATTGATACTGAACCTCTCTTACGACAATGTGGTCAATCTCAAGTATGCATGGCCCATAACCAACCCTCGGGTGCCCCGCCCACATTGGCCACGCCCACATAGGCCACGCCCACCCAAAATTGCCTTTTACTATAATTTCTTCATTTCTACACCGAGTCACTTCAAATTCATACTGAACCTCTCTTATGACAATACAGTTAATCTCAACTATGCATGGCCCCATTACCATTCCTGGGGCGACCCGACCACATAGGCCATGCCCACCCAAAATTGCCTTTTACTATACTTTCTTCATTTCTACACCGATTCACTTCAAATTGACACTGAACCTCTTTTATGACAATACGGTCAATCTCAACTATGCATGGCGCCATTACCAACCCTGGGGCGCCCCGCCCACAGAGGCCACGCCCACCCAAAATTGCCTTTTACTATAATTTCTTCATTTCTACACCGATTTACTTCAAATTGATACTGAACATCTCTTATGGCAATACGGTCAATCTCAACTATGTAAGGCCCCATTACCAACCCTGGGGCGCCCCGCCCATAATAGGCCACACCCACCCAAAATTGTCTTTAATAAAGTATGCATGGACCCATTACCAACCATGGGGCGCCCCTGGGTCAAACATGCGGCGTGGGGATACGCGTCGGCCTCTGCCGCGCCATTACTAGTATTGTACATGTTATTGCATTTACCTTTCAGATATTCCAAAATTGATTTCAGTTTAGCAAACAAAACTAACAGTATTTTAATACTTGGATTTTTTATGTACCAGTATATTGTACAAATTGTTAATAGAAAAATAATCAGTTTGTTCATGCCCATTTTAGTGATGTTGCAAGAAATGTTAATAAGTAATAGTAGTTTATACTTTATAAAATTTTAAATCATGGCTCGTGCTGTCCTTCGCCATTTGAGCCATTTGCAAAAATATTAAAAATTTGGCTCAAGAAAAATTTGATTTGCAAAAATGTTAAAATTTCATTGAGAACATCCGCCATTTTAATCCGGACTGGTTTTCAATATTTTTAGCTCGACTATTATATATGAAATATATATAGTGGAGCTATCCTACTCACCCCGGCGGTAGCGTGATCGTGAGCGTGAGCGTGCAAATGTTAAAGTTTGTGTACTAGTCCCCAAATATGTCCCTTCACATATTGCTTTCATATTTTGCATTTTCTTTACCAACATGACCCCAACCTATAAACAAGAGCCGACAACTGTATCAAGCATTTTGTAAGAATCATGGCCCTTTTTCCACTAAGAATATGCATATTATTAACTCTATGTTAAAGTTTGCGTACCACCTCAAATATTTTCAATGTCCCTTGACATATTGCTTTTATATTTTGCATACTTCTTTACCAACATGACCCCCACCTATAAACAAGAGCAGACAACTGTATCAAGCATTTTGTAGAAATTATGGCTTTTTTGTCTTTGTAACTTTGAATGTTTTGTTATTGTGTTTAGATCCACTTTACTTCTAAAGTATCAAGGCTATTGCTATCAAACTTCAAATACTTATAATCATGATGTTACTGTACCTTGCAAGTTGAATTTGACCTTGACCTTTGAATGACCTTGACTCTCAAGGTCAAATTTATAAATTTTGCTTAAATTGCCATAACTTCTTTATTTAGCATCAGGTTTGATTCATACTTTGTCAAAACAACACTTACCTGACATACCACAATGGACTCCACCCAAACTATCCCCCACGCCCCACCCCAGAATCCCCCGCCCCCCCCTCCCGAAAAAAAAAAGAAAAATAATCTTTGTTTTCTTTTTTTGTTGAAAGATCATCGATTAAATGACCACACACCCACATTATACCCCCCTCTCCATAATGGCTTTCGTTATACTATCAAGCACTCGATTAGTCGAGCGCGCTGTCCTCTGACAGCTCTTGTTGTCTTTCTTTCAATGAAAGTGTTCGCAAATTGAACAATAAACGAAACACGGTCTGCTCCATAATATGAGACATCGGTTGACCTTATTGAAGCTCACATGGTAGCTGGCCAATCAACATTGAGCTCGCTTACACATGAGATGACGTTGTTGAATAAAACGTAAGAATGGGTGGAGCTATCGGGTAATATTGGGTCATTCAAGGCTTTGTAACCTTTATAATTAATAAAATGATTGATGTTGTTGTGGTGGTGGTTAAAGTTCTTATTAACAAAATACATCAACACACTAAGACATTAGAATTGCAAAGATGATGGGTTATTATCCTTTGAATTTAGAAGTATGAGGTGCACAACCCAACAACAACGGCAAAATTAGTTTTCCTTGTCTTAAAGGTAGATTATATAATTTTTATATGTGTTAAATTGTAATATATTGATAAAAATATATTACAATAACCAAAAAAATGGCAAGAAAAATTATACATTGAAGACGAATTTCATAAAAATGCAGTAAAGGCGATTCGTACATATTTTCCTAAAATAACCGAAGCATTCGTCTTTTTATTAGGATCGGAGTTAGTGTTCCTGCTGGCGAATTCGACTGTACAGATATTTTTGATTTCAGAATTAAATATATGGCTTATTTCGCATTTTTCGACACATGTTCTTGCTAACTTTTATTTTAATTTATATTGAAAAATATGTATAATAAGTTTTTTACACATTTTATATAAATTAATAAATATTTGACAAAATTGTATAATCTCCCTTTAATACAAATGTCATCATTGAGCCCTTTTAATTTCTCAAGATTTCAGGTAAATTTATGTACATTGTAATGGCATGCTTGAAAGCAAATACAACAAGAAATGTGTTTGCCGGAAACACTATGTCCCGTTCGGCGCCGCTTTGAACTTTTTTGTTGACCTTTGACCTTGAAGGATGATCTTGACCTTGACCTTTCACCACTCCAAATGTGCAGCTCCGTGAGAAACACATGCATGCCAAATATGAAGTTGCTATCTTCAAAATTGCAAAAGTTATTGCAAAATGTTAAAGTTGGAGCAAACCAACAGACAGACCAACAGACCAACAGACAGGGCAAAAACAATATGTCCCCCACTATAGTCCCCCACTTTAATTTTGGGCTGCCTATTGTCGTGTTAATTAATTTTGTGGTGAAAAGAAAATAAATTGTCCCAAAATGTCACCATATATTATGTCATACTGGTGTAAAATGACGGTTGTTTGGCGACACCACTGACTGATTTCATATTTCATACATTTACAGCACGCATATATAATTGTATAACTGTGTGTGCAAAATAAAATTTATGAATAAAAAGCTAAGTTTAGATGAAGCATTATCAGAAAATAAACAAAGGTAGAGTTTAAGTTAATTGCAACAGTGTTTTCATGTACAGCAGAATTTAACTCCTTCATAAACACGATAAATTAACATTTTTAAGAAACATTTAACTCTGTGCAGTTTTGTTCTTTCGACAAAAAGACACACATTTTGGTTCTGCAACAAAGATGAGTAAACATGTGGATTCTCAGTCAACTTGTTGGTTACAAATTTAATTGAAGTGAACAACATTTATTATTATTAAGTGCTGTATATACATGTTGATTGTTAATTAATTTTATATAGCATTCCTCGTTCATTGTCATATGTTGGTTTCAGATTGCGTAATGTTGAGCTGTTGACGTTGCAATCTAAATACTTGCTTAAAAATGAAGTAGCTATAGACTGTTCTAATAAATTAGCATTTAAATGTTTTGTTATGGCAAGTATTAGAGGATTTTAGTCAAAACCTTTCTTATTTTAATATTTATGTAACAAGAAGAAAATTGGAATACAACTGTATTTTAACATAAACATAATGTTATAATTTTAGATTGTACAGAGGAAGTGTACTACTTTTTCATTTGGAAATGCCTACTTATTACTATGTCATTAGTAAATTTTAATCTGATTTACATGTAAAATATTTATTGTGTGGTTAAAGCATGATTTTTTTTATATACCTCCACCCCCCCCAATTTGGAGAAGGGAGGGCTCACATAAAATACTGCTTCAGCGATTTTTTTCCCAAATGGGGAAAGTAGCGGTACCAGCCCAATTGGAAAAAATGTGCGCGAAAAACTCTATAATTGGGAAAATTCGCTTCTTGAAATCTTCATATTGGGAAGTTGGTGTACTTGATTCTTTGCTCCCAAAAACTTAAAATAATAAATAATAAACATAACTTAGTGTTGTCAAGTTGTCAACATTATATTTACTGAGGTTAAAGTAATAAAGCTGCAAATATGGAAACTAACTAAATGTTGCATTTTATTGATAAATATATATATATGGAAGCCTTCAAATGGATTATTTTTGGCAGCAGTTGGAAAATTTGTAGTTTTTTTTTCTCATTGGGAAAGTGCGGTTTTCTGGTAATATATAAATAAGGTAAAACATTGCTGTGCTTTGCACCTGTCCGTCAATCGGTCAGTTGTTCTGTCAGTGGGTAGGTCAATATGATCAGGGTGCCGAATCAACGGGGTTTTCAGGGGTTTATACACACGGGCTTGACAGAATGATATCACTCCATTTAACAACTTAAAGACAGGTTTTCTTGCAGTTTGTGCCGATATCTTAAGTTATAAGAATAAATCCTTGAAAACGTCTGAAATCGGTGACAAAATATCACGTTGCGTGTCACATGAATGCAGTGAAAATTGAATGTTTGAACAAGAACATATCCTTATTAAATAAAGTAATTCTGATGTATTTCACATTGCCATAAGCAGCATAAAAACCTATCTTTTATGCACTAGTTGATATTCTTAAGAAAACTTTTTTTTTAAAGTTATTTGAAATGATGTACCACTTACCGTCGTTTAAATCCGTTAAAGTTAAAAGGTGGAACCGCATAAAGTCACGTGATCCTGCACCCTGATGATGGTAGACCATTTGTTTTGGTGTTATTGCTAGACAATGCTTTTACCAACATTCACCTGCAAATTAATATGATGGTTACTTAGTAGGAAAGGAAGAAACTAATTTTCATGCCAACAGGTCAAAGGTAAAGGTCACAGATGCTTTCAAGACCTCAGGGGCTTGCAACAGTAACTTTGTTTCTGCATGAAACAATTAATCTTGAGGATGCTATAACCTAGGATAATTATAATTGGTATAATGAGTTTGCATGAGTTAATATGCTGGTTATTATTGAAAAGGATGACCGCTAATGATTTTCAAATCAAGAGTTCAAAGGTCTTGATAACATTTATCATAGTGTATGGGCCGAGTTGGAGTCCTTTTGCATAGGAATTACAACCATTTTCTCAGGCGTAGATTTATAAATGATTGGGCTGTTGAATGGCCACACATCTGAATCAGTTGTTTATTTTCCAGTAAACAATGATTGTTCAAGCAAAGTTTCAAAATAATTCCGTAGCAATGGTGCACTGCACACATACATATTTATGGAAGAAAAGTTCTTTACTCCATTTCAAGTTTTATCATTCTCCAAGGGGCATATGCTTTCCTTGAGTTGAACATTACTGAATGTTTTTCCACATGCCATCTTAAAAGCTGAACAATGAGGCCATAAAAATTGAACCAGAGCTTGGTCAAAAGTACACTAGTGATTTGTAGCAAAGCTAAGAATAAGGATAAAGTATTTCTAGGTTACTGCTTTGAGCAAGAAACTACGAAAAAAACACACCATCTTTACGTATCTCTATAATAGCACGATTTTTGTAGAGTTGGCAAATGCATAAAGCTTGATGTAGCAGTCACAATAATGGAGTGTATGTGTGTGAGTTTGTCTGAATGAGCTTAAAATCTAGACTGTATCTTGGTTATTAGTTGTGCACTTTTAATATAAGTTACCACAACTGCCATACATAAAAGTTAAAGGTCACCTTCAGATCATTAGGCTTTGAAGTTCAAGTTTTCCAAACCCGCTCACCAAGCAGGTGAAGACAGCCTGACAATTCATTTGCCCTGCAGTATTATATAATGTCAAATGTCTATTTTAATACATCATCAAACAGTTATTACAAGCAAAAAAGTGTCTATTGGAATGGCATACCGGTAATGCCTACAGGTATGCTTTTTATTTCCCTGAATCAGACACGAATTGTAATAATGCTAAATTGTTTATATTACATGTTGAATGTAGCTAAATTGTAATGTCCAAATCATAGGCCTGGAAATAATTAGAAATAATGTGTTCCTCAATATTGATGGCCAACGGCTGCTCTTGCTGATTCATGAGCCTCGCTCATATAAAACAGGTTTTAATGCATGTGCTTGAAAAATTTGTCCTTGAGTCAGCCTGTGCAGTCCGCAAAGGGGCAACAATTCCTCCTTAACTCTTTTTTAATATGGATATACTTTATTTAACCCTTTACCACTTATATACGTATTTTGATGCATTTGTAGTCCCAGAGAAAGTAAAATTTAATTAAAGTCCTTTCTTACTTAATTCATGTTAAAAGGCTATATTTCCAACCCTTAGATACTGATGAGCAACAAACGACATAAAACTTGAAAAGACTGCGAGTTACTCACATTGCACATTATTAAGCCATTTTCACTTTGCTTCTGAGAGGGAATGGGTTAAACGAAAAATTCCATAAAAGCAGAAAGTGTTGTCCCTCATTAGCACAGGCCAATCCGAGTGAGTGGGACTACACTTTACTCGCATGCATTAAGCCCCCGTTTCCCAGAGCCACCCTCAAATTCAAAACACATACTTTATGAAGGCGCAAATTGGGATCTCGTGAAGTACAAATATTCGGCATTGTACCATGTTTGATTTCAGTAAGTGAAATTACTTGTCCATGTGTGTTTAGTCGACATGCTATATCAGCTGCAAGTAATTTGAATGGGATAATATATAGTGTGAGAGTAAAGCGTACAGATTGAGGCAACATCAAAATAATGCTTATTGCTTTATATTCTATAGCAAGATAGGTTGTTTTTGTAGTAGGCTTAAGTTGTGTTATTTAATGTATTTATGACTACGATGTTTACTGTGGAGAAACAAACAGTTCATGGTTACAACAGTTTCCATAGGGCATTGCATTGCAGACCCATAAAAATGCACCCTTTAGCACTTAGATACATATTTTGACGCATGTGTGGTCCCTTAGAAAGTTAAATCTAATAAAAGACCTGTCTTACTAGATTCAAGTTTAAAAGGCTTCATTTCCAACCCTTAGATACTGATAAGCAGCAAACAGCATAAAACCTGAACAGACTGCGAGTACCTGCAGGCTGTTCTGGTTTAATGCTGGTTGCAAAAGCCATTTTCACTTTGCTTCTTATAGGGGAAAGGGTTAAAGACAAAGATAGATAAATTTTAACAAGACAACTGAACATCCGAGCTTCTCAGCAATAAATATAGGATCTTGCATGAGTGGTCGTTTTGTATTGCATTTATTAAACAAGTCATCTAAATAAAGATAAAAACGAGGCTTGCCGAGTTGTTATCTTTATTTAGATGACGAGTTTAATAAATTTAATACAAAGTGACCACGAATCTAAGATTATATTTATAACATTACCAACAAGTTTGTTTTTTATTTTATGCTCTTTTCACCGTTTATTCACATTGTAAAAGAGTTTAACTGAAGAAATTCGCTGGAATAATCGTCAAACAAATGACGTCATTACACAGTTATATAACTAGTGTTATAACACCCGTGTAATAAACAAAATTGAGAATAACGTTATTAGAATCCTGGAACGTAGGTCATGTTCTAAGAAATTATATTACATATAAGTGTTACTATAAAAGAAAGAAGGCAATTAGGTTTGTAATTATAATTTGACATAACATTATTAAGGTTCTTTAAATATTCCCTCATGATTTTACTTAATTGAATAAGGCAGCAAAAAGGTTTGAAATCAGATGACCAACAAAACAAGCTGCTTATAAGGAAATGTAAATTAAATTATACAATGCGACACTAGGCTTATAATTATACTTTTTGCTGATGGAAATCAGTCTTTCTGACCTGAAGATGTCATTTAATAAAAGTTAATAATTCATAACCAAATTGTATTTTCTTAACAAACGCATTTTATTTAGTTTGTAGCACATGCCTTATCAGAAGGTATGGGGATTATTCATTGAGTCATTATTCAAAATGTTGCGGCATTTTGTGTGTACCTAGACCGGGTATGCATCAAAAGGGCTGGGATGACATGTCTGAGACTGTCATTTGTTATCTTTTGGCGCATTTAATAAGTGGCATATTAATCTATTAATCATGTTAATGGATGATTTCTTTTGGATGTGTTTTTGACATTTTGTTGAACAGTGCCGCTTTGGTGTACGCAGGAAACGTTATCCTGTAAATGCTCTTCAAACTGAGCATGATTTATAACTACAGCCCTCTTACATCATCTTGCACATTTTGGACACATGTCGTTTTGTTGTCTTTTGGATAACCTGTCCTTATATGCGCTTATGCGCTGAGACTCCATTATACAGTCTGTTTTCCAAGTTGCACTTCTCAGGGACAAGGTTTATGCAGCACACCTGGTATCCAATGATGACAAACAGAACCTTCAGTGTTCTTTGAGCTAATAACCCATTTATGCCTAGTGGACTCTCCCATCCTTATAAATTGGATCAATTTATTTCAAAAATTAGGGTTGTCTAGTATATGTATTTCTATATTTAGAATATTTCTTCAAGAAATTCCTTTAAGCAAACAGCGCAGACCCTGATTAGACGCCGCATCATGCGGCGTCTCATATGGGTCTACGCTGTTTGCCAAGGCCTTTTTTCAGGACGCTACGAATAAATGGGTTAAAAGAAATGTAACCAACTGAATATTGGGATTAAATAACGCTGTAATACTGGGTATAAGTGTGCTTGAAGTGTTGCCCAAGATAAGCCTGTGCAGTCTGTGCTGGCTATTTTTGCTTTTATAGAATTTTTTCTTTAAAAGAAGTCTCTAAACAAAAATCTAGTTGAGGCGGAAAGTGTCGTCCCTGCATAATAAGCCTGTGCAGACTGCACAGGGTACTCCGGGACTACACTACTCCCATGCATGAATCCCCGTTTTAACAGAGCAGGGATTATCTTTAATGCTATATCTTGACAGTACATCACAGACAATGACCTTGCTAATGACCTTATTGATGGTGTAAGCACAACAAGTTCCTTGCAAAAAATAGATTTCTGAAATACAATATCAGCGTTTTTTCGCTTCTTTCTGAAGAACCCGTAAAAGGCAATCTACCAATTGAGGAAAAACTACAAAATTCCCAACTGTGGTCAGAAAAATTCCAAAAAGGAAAGGCTATTTCGTCAATTATGTTCAGAGAGCGCATTATCTGCAAGTGAACAAATAAAAAGAGCACTGAAACTTAACATTGAAGTCAAAATGCATATAAATGAATATGATTGATTTGGGTTGTGCAATTTTATAGGGGTTTTCTCACTAATATTTCCCAATTAGTACTGTACTGGTACTTTTCTCAGTGAAGCAATAAAATCGCTGAATATAAATTACAACAGCTTTCTACACGGCTATATGGCATTTCTGTTTGTTGCTATGATGACTCTAGCATATCTTATTTCAATCTCAAACAGGCATTTTTTGTATTTCCACCCCATGTTCCTACACTGTTGCTAAAATCTGTAAACTGTGGTGATCTTACAGCTTTTCTTAATATAATGTGTCAAGAAATGCAGGAAGCCAACGATGTGAAAGCACAGCAATGTGCTGTAATAAAAATGCAGTAATGACATCATGGGATTGTAACATTGATTGTAGTCACAAGTTTTTGTATTTGATCAAATCATGCATGATGTCCATTTCTTTCCCCATCATAAAGTACAATTAAATGAGTCATTTTCTGTGAAAAGGGGGTTTAATGCATGTGTATAAGTGCCTCTATGACATTTTTCAGTGGGTTATTAATACAACAAATGTTATCGTAAGGTCTAAATGAATATTATATTAAAGGTTTATTAATCTATGAAACCATATCTTGAACTAGACAGTTAAAATTGATTGCTCTTAAACAGCGGGACACGTTATTGGCAGCAGGCTTATAAATATCCTTTGTGGACCATTAATATTAAACGCACATAGCTTGGTTGTTAATCGGACAACTAAATTTCCAAATCGGTTCCCAATCAACTGTATTCTTGATCAGCAATGCCTTTATTGACACCCCAGGTGTGCTGCATAAACCTTGTCCCTGAGAAGTGCAACTTGGAAAATGTCATTTCAAAAAGCGTGGGAATAACAATGTTTAGTAAGTTGAAAAGGAAAAAACAAACTTTAAAATCCATGGATAGTGCGATAACGCTCATTTATTATATTTCTATTTACATGTATTCAATGTTAAGATTTTGGGTTGTTATCCCCACGCTTTTCGAAAAGAGTGGGGATATTGTGGTTATCTCCGCCGTCTGTCCGGTTGTCCGTCTGTCAGTCGGTCCGTCCCTCCGTCCGTCCTGGCCACTATCTCCTCCTACACTATACGCACCAGAACCTTTAAACTTACACACATGGTAGCTATGAGAATATGTGCGACCCTGCACTATTTGGACTTTTGATCTGACCCTGGGTCAAAAGTTATGGGGGTTGGGGCGGGGCTGGGTCAGAGATTTTCACTTATTGTTTTAGGTTATTTTACTATAATTTCTTCATTTCTACACCGATTGTCTTCAAATTGATACCGAACCTCTCTTATGACAATACGGTCAATCTCAACTATGTATGGTCCCATTACCAACCCTGGGGCGCCCCGCCCACATAGGCCAAGCCCATCCAAAATGGCCTTTTACTATAATTTCTTCATTTCTACACCAATTCACTTCTAATTGATACTGAACTTCTCTTATGACAATACGGTCTATCTCAACTATGCATGGCCCCATTACCAACCCTGGGGCGCCCCTGGGTCAAACATGCGGCGTGGGGATACGCGTCGGCCTCTGCCGCGCCATTTCTAGTTGTCGTTTAATTTTGTGAAACTACGAAGATTACTTATATTTGGTATAAAATACGTCAAACATTTATACTTGGCAGAATAGTCGAGCAGGCTAATGCGTTTTTACTCCAGGACTAAGGGGTCACTGGTTAGAGCCCTGCTGCGGGATACTTTTTTTTTAGAATTTTATTCTGGATTTTTAACTGGAGCTTTTAAGATCCAATGTTTACATTTATCAATATTAAGCATTTAATGACTAACTTCAGAACATGCCAAAATCTGTGAAAAGGCCCCTTTTACATGATATCTACTCCTATAAATATGAGGTCGATATACATGGACTAAACGGTATATTACGTCTAATTATTTGGACTATAGTGATATCAACTACTTAAATAGAAAGAAGACAAAACTCTTACAAACCAGTAATTTGAGTAAAGAGTTTGTAATCAAAGTTGTATTTCAGGCCAGCTTGGTGATATGCAAATCCCATATGACATGTTAATATCGGGTATCATAGCCATTCAATAAGTCGCAAAATGCTCGAACAAAAGTTATAGACCAGTTGACGAGTGACGTCACGCGCACCTGCAAATATAAAACTCCGCCCACTGGTTGGCAAAAAGAGGTGAAATTCATATAAGCGCATATAGAGAAGGTTGAAATAATCATCGTTTTTATTGATAATCATGCACTATATCAAATATAATTTTACTAACTATGTCTGAATAAAACATAAGCGTGCAAGGAAATGCATTTTTGGAACGATTAATCTTGATGTTATTATTTGTTTTACTATGAACGAACTCGGTAGTGGAACACAATATACGAGCTCGGTATGTGGTTACAATAAAAATCTCTACTTGACACATCTTCGCTACCATTTTTTAGATAAAAAATCTCAGATATTGAAATTCTTTCAGAATAAATCAAATTTAATGAACGAACACAAATAAGAATGTAAACTTACTGCAAATAGATCGACTTTATGTACGCAACATATAGTAACTGATTTGAACATTTATGCCTGTAAAAACTTACCTTGTTACACATTGAATACATTCTCTTCATAAATGCAAGTGTTTTAATTTAATTATTCACACCAATTTTGACACTCTTTGTTTCAGCGTTTTTAACCATGTGTTTTATTGCACCTTTGTTCATCATAAACCGATTATCTCGTTATAATCGGATACTGTCCAAATAATTACAAAGAACACATGGTGTCATTAATCCAGAGACCTTTTTTTTGGGTACCTGCATAAACCACATGTGGCATACAAGTGTCTGGTCATTAAACACAATTTACATGTATGATACCTCCATATCATCTCTTGGCACATTGAGCGATCATCTAAGCAAAATTGTAAAGCCAAAATACGAAACAGTTGTTTTAATAAATTATTTTAACAATAAACATATTTTTTTTTAATGAAGATATTTGTCCGAAATGGATTAACAGGAACTAGTGTATATATATATATATATATATATATATATATATATATATATATATATATATATATATATATATATATATATATATATATATATATATATATATATATTAGCCAATTTAATCATAATAATACAGTGTTTAATAACTATAAATTAAAAATATCGTGCAATTTCACTGCTACACAATTAACGTATTTAACGAGTACCGGCAAATGTAAACTCGGCTATTACGTGATAAGATTGTACGTTACTGTAGTGTACGAAACGACATCATGAAAACAAGCAAACAACAAAAGGGTAAAAAATACTTGCGTAAAATAAATTAATATATAGATTTTTTTTTCAAAAAATGTTAGATTGTTATCACTCCTTATCACCAGTAAAGAGAGTGCACGCAAAGACAGTTCAATTTGCATCATATGCAGTTCTTGTGTTTCATATGTATGCTAAACTTTATGATATTGTCATTCGATGGAAACGAAACGATAATTCATTCAATGGAAACTAAAATTACTACAATGTTTAAAAATTGTAATGTATTCCGCTTTTAGGGCTTCGTTTTATACTTGATTAAATGCACCTCTCACACTTTCGTTCGCTTATGAACACTAACAATATCTACACCACTTATAATTATAATCAAATTAATGTATGTTTTATTATCTTTGAAATATAATTTATCAAAATCTTACACAATGAATACGGAAGAATATTTATTGTTTTGTTTTGTGGGACTGCCAGTTTACCGACCACGTTTACTCTGATGTTAATAACTAATTCGTATTTTTATAAAGAGGAAATTATATTTATGAATATACATTTATTGGTACTAAATATTATATTTTTGCGCTATTATTTAAGAGTTTTAATGTTTATTTCGGATTTTTGTATCGTTTTAGTGACTAAACAAAAGACATTTATACATGTTTTACGTTACTGTAACCATTTTTGCCAACCAGTCAGTGCGCATGCGCGGAAAATCCCGAATGTAAACAATAACATTCAACTGGTCTGTAAAGCAAAATGTGACTTCAATTGATAACTAAAAATACCAGTATATCATCAGTATGCCAGTTTTGTCTTGTCAAGCTGTCGAGATCCAGAGTTTTGTCTTGTCAAGCTGTCGAGATCCAGAAAGTGCTTCATTCACATCGAATATATCCTTCGAATTCCATTTATAGTTGAATTACTAAATAGCGAAACAAGCCGATTTAAGCTGTAAGAAAGTTTTGACACGAGTGTTATCAAGTTTCTCATGGGCGAAGCCATTGTTGTAGAAAGTGATTCATTCATATCGAATATATCCTTCGAATTCCATCCATTGTTGTCATTAGCGGAGATTTAGTGTATAAATAATTCATATATCATAAATGACAGCTTATAAATAGCGAAACAAGCCAATTTATGCTGTTAGAAAGTTTTGACACGAGACTCTCATGGGGGCGGCCATTGTTGAATGTTGAAACACGAACGACAACTCTGCTAGGAGAATGTTTTCAATGAAAATCAACGAGGTCGAGGTATTTCAATTAGAAAAACTGAGTTATCTCAATCGGACTGGCTCGGTCTTTTACATAGGTCGCCATTGTGAAGAATTTTTTATGGTATCATACCTTAGACGATGCTGAAACAGCATCGTCAAAAAGTACATTTACAAAGTCGCAGTTTTAGTTTTCATTATAAGTCATTGCTTTGATAACAGCTGCCATCAATGAACGAGGTGATAACTGGCAAACGGGAGAGTATAAGGAGAGGGACCAATCGTAAATTTTCTCTCAATTCAGAGTTATGCAATATGTACACATTATTTTCTGAAAATCAGTCAAATATGAAAATCAATTTATTTGAAACATTAATGTTTATTGATAAACATTTAAAAATCTGTGTTTTTACAGGTTTTTTAACCTAAGCGGTCAAAAGAATAAACAGTGGTTAATATTAGCTTTAGTTACTTGATGAGCGCAGTTATTTACATGGATATGTTACCGCCATATATTTGTCTAAACGATGGTTACTCCGTTATAACCTAACCATTGAACTTTGTTAACTTACCACTGTAAAAGTACCAACAACGCAATCAACTATTTCATGACATAAAATTAACCCATAAAAAAGCAATAGCCAAAATTCGAGCGCTAGATGTTGTCTGGTAACATAGATTTAACAAATTCAATTTTACCAGATCACATCAGTCTATCGTTGAAGTTTTGGCTATTATAAGTAACACTGATTTTTGTATGGGTACACTTGATTTTACGAAATAATTTACAAAATATTCGTTGATTTTGAGTGTTAATGAGGCTTTAAAAGGATTTGTCTGGTTATGATGTTTACGCATTAAAACGCAAAACTTATTAATTTATCGTGATAATATAACTATTTTGGTAAATTTACATTAGCGACACGGATTCAATTCACATGGACCGAAGTATGGTGCAACGGAGCAATAAGACGAAACGAACACATAATGTTTAATGTATGTTGTCACACGTTTTGTTATCGAATCCCGGGTAAATACAGTTTCATGCAATTGCATTGCACGTTTTGCAGCAATAAAATGAAACTTAAACATGCTTTTTACATAATTTCACGAAATGTATTATCGAATCCCGCCCATTTAAAGTTTTAAGCAATAAAAGTGTGCGTTTTGAGACACTGCGTTTTGCAAGATAGATTCTATATTTGAAATATGAAATGAGTAAAATAAAATAATTCTTTGGAACGAAAGCACTTGCATTTAAGATCAAATTAACTGCAGTTTGTATTTTAGAAGCTAATATGTGATTAATGGTCATGCCATTGAGCATTAAATATTGGGGACTTAAAATGATAACTACATTCGCTTCAAGTTACCGAATTAATAAACGTACCATCACTAAAATTATGTTTCAGTTTAGCTTTATTTAATTTAATTCTCACATAGTTGATAAGTCTACTTATTGTTTAATATATTTAGCTTACCGTACCTTATATAGCTTGAATAGCAATTTTTTGTGAACTTATAGAAGGTTTAAACGAATATCCGCACAAATTGTCTTATATCGGGACGCCGGGACAATCACCCAAATCGCGGTCCCGTCGAGATCTGGCATATATGTTTTAATTCCGCTATCCATATATCAAATAAATGATCATCTAATCAGAATTAATTTTCTCAAATTTATACCAATTAAATCCTCGTGTTTCTTAATTCCAGAAAAAATAGCAAAACCAAAAGCATATATATGATCGATGGAAAGTAATCCAAATCAATTAGAAGTATTGTAATAAATAAGAATGACAGTAACGTGTTTTCCTGAAATATCTTACATCTTACGCAACTAAACATTATTTATTTAAAAAGAAGAGCATAATAATCAATAATCTTAAACAAATGTATATTACTCTATCCAACGTTTAAAAAATGCACATAAGATACGATTTATAGTTGCATTTGTGGCAATCAGGAATAGTAATTTGCTCCGGACGGTCATAGGTTCGCACATTTATATATATGGATTAAAATCGAATATTCGAATATATTCGAATAATGACAAACGAATATTCGAATATCATTTGCAGTATTCGTTCCCGTCCATTTTTAATA
Source organism: Dreissena polymorpha (assembly GCF_020536995.1). Taxonomy (NCBI): domain Eukaryota; kingdom Metazoa; phylum Mollusca; class Bivalvia; order Myida; family Dreissenidae; genus Dreissena; species Dreissena polymorpha. The sequence goes on along the minus strand of NC_068356.1, from coordinate 142,953,420 downwards.
CTGATTCAGGCACCTAGATTTTTAAACATTTTTGTGTATTTACTAATCTTGTGAGTGTATTCTGATCCTCATATTTGGAGCATATACCATCATATCTTTAAAATGTATTCGAAAATACTTTTCAAAATATACATTTAAATATAGCAATACATAATTCCATGTCATTAGCTATAATTTACATTTTTCTCCAAAAAAACAATCTCTGGGCTGAGACAGATACATGCTAGTTTTTTTTCTCCCATTGCTTACAAACGTGTTATATTATCAAAACCAAATGTTGCTGTATCTTTAATTTACCACATGTATGTACAGATACCTAGAATAAAGTAACATTCCTCACCATTAACCAGTTATTTATTTGTTTGTATTTTTTATATGTGGCATGGTGAGCATATTGCCCTTTTTCCTGAATAAAGCATAACTTTATTTGTTTTAACTATGTACAATGAAAGAATATTGCGGCAGCAAAATTAACAATATAAACAAATTTTGATTTTTGTATTGAAACCTGGCATCGATACATGAACCATTTACTTCGAACTATCCCAGTTTTTTGCTTCTTAATACTACTCATGTTTTTGTTATTTTAACATTCTATTAAATTTTAAATTCTCAATACCATTTAGTCTAAAATATGTCAATAATAAAAATGCAGAGTGTTATTGATTTGCGATACATGTATAATTATTTCCAACAACAATTCAACAACTTTATACTTAATTCTTCAATAACAATGGAACTATACATGGATGTATAATTTCAATTCTTTTGATAATTCGTCTCATCCATGCTATTCATCATGAAACTGATAGCCATACTCATGACATGCATACATATACATATAACTATACATATCTTTCTTAATTTACTAGATAAGAGTTCTCGAGTCCTTGAATCAATACATATACACAAACTTTACATCCCTATAAGTACATGGCTGTTTTGTGAAATCAAGAATTTAATTTAAAAAAAAATGAATATGACCATTTCACACTTTGACAACTGAGTACAAATCAATGTTATAATCAATGATTAATAATATTAATAACAAGAAACGATATCAATTTACTTGAATGGTAAATAGATTCATTTATTTGACTTGCAGACTAACTTTTCTATTAACAATTATATAATCATTCAACCTTATACAATAGGTTAGTGTAGTTTGCAACACAGACAAGTACCATCTTACTAATGCATATCAATTACTCAATAAGAAATTATTCAAGAAAGATAACTCAACTATACAACATTGAAGTGTATCATATTTACCTCCCTTACTAGAAATTTTTAAACTTATAATTATTTACTTTGCATTATAATCCCCTTTTTATCTGATTTTTCACACCTACTCCTGTTTTATTAATGGTAAAAACATCTAAACTAGTCCTAATTTTGTAATACAGTCAAGTTATAGGTAAACACAATTGTTTTGTCAATTTTAGTGGAATTATAAACACTCGATAACCGTTATGGGCAATTGCGGATACAACAATAAGCATGGAAATATGTGAAATGCGTTCGCATATTAGCTTTAGTCAATTTATCTTTTCTAACAATACCAATATTACAATTTCAACGTACCACGCATATTAATTTATATTTTAAACATTTCTTGTCGTCAAACCAGTTCATGTTTGTCTCGTTACAAAACAAGTTGTCATATAAGGCGAACCTTAACTGTTCGACTATTCAAGTATTGTGACAACAGAAGAAATCATGCAAAACCTTTAACATTATTAGAAAGATATTGGTCATACGCGAGTTGAATACAAAACATTACTTGCAACGCACAACTAAATCTAAAGATGATACGTTAAGTTACGGGGAATACCGTTAGGGCCGTCATTGTTACACATTAAAATCCAGAGGGCGAGATTGCGAGAACGCGAGAGTACAATGACGAGAATGCGACAATAGGATAACGACAGTGCGACAATGCGATGGCGAAAATGCGAGAACGCGATGGCGAGAATTCGAGAACGCGATAGTACGACAGTCGCCTTGTCATCATCTACTTATTAGGTATGTATGCTGTCGCCTAGCATATAAAAATTGACCTTTGCATGTCGATGTCCAAATATAAAAACTGTTTCAATTTAGGGCTGGATGTATTGTGATATTCTTTATTTTCATCGATTGTCACATATCAGTATTAAATAAGTAAAGCTATAACTACTAAAAATACGTTTGGATGAGCACGTTTCCTTATAGTGAATATGCTAAATGCTTTAATGTGTAAGTTATGTGTAAGTTAATGAAACTGTTTAAAGAAATACTACTCTAAATTTCTGCAATATTTCGGAGGGTAAAATACACTTGCTTAATCTTATAACATTTAAACGCTGTGAGTTAATATTAGTTCCTTGCTTAATCTTATAACATTTAAACGCTGTGAGTTAATATTAGTTCCTTGCTTAATCTTATAACATTTAAACGCTGTGAGTTAATATTAGGTCGTAAGAAATTACATTATTTTAGTATTGATTACATTCCAATACCGAATACCGAATGAATTCCTTATGTGAGATCAAACATGCCTTTAACATGACATTACAATAATGTTAAATCTGTCAACAGCGATATGCAATGCCTATTATATTACATGTTCGTTACCCGTACGAAACATTTAGATATATATTCAACACGTAGAAAATTAGAAAATGGCAGGTAAATATTATTATATTTAAATTATCGGTTTATGACTTCGAGTGGTTTTTTCGCTAGTAATTTATATTACACACATGTATTATTTTGTTTACGTTTATGTTGATGTCAAAGCACAATAATCCAAGTTCTGTAATTATTTATTTAACAATTAAAAGTGTAAACCATATATTGCCTTATTTGCAATGTTAATACTAGTATTGATATTTATTGTTTTGAAAATATGTCAACGATCTTTGTTTTCGCCATTGGTAAATTGTAATTGGTGTATTACAGAGTAGATATATTATACACCCGGAAAAAACTTTAAATTACGATCGCCGGTGTTGTTCCTTACTAAACTAGGAGGAATATATACAATGGTGCATGGATCACTAAATCACAAATGAATTTGCGTTTTGCTGACACAAAATCTATGCGATTGCCGAAAGCTTGTATTTATTGATCAATTATACAAAACACATTGAAGCGCAATTCTTTTGCCCGTAGACAATTACAGAAAGTGTTTGAGCAAAGTACTTTCAAAGGCTCAGCTTCGAGACCTTGACTACGCCAGGCCGGACCCAGAACGAGGGTTGGGCAGAGTTCGTCTCTTTGGCGATCACCATGGTTTCAAGCAAGGTGGGGTGTATTGTTCTCTACAACTTAACAAATATAATAACTGCTTTAATTAAGATTCAAGCACACACAAGAACAGCTGCTCTATGTGCAGCAGTGGATACACTTTGCATATATTTTATTTAAAGCAGCCTAGTGTTATAGTTGTCTTGCCTCGGATAGATTTTGTTGATTTAATTGTAAGATCGTAATATATTTAATGGCTTAAATGTGACCTCACATCATTACAAAATGACGTTTACTGACGTTGTTAGAAAATAGAACATTGGTTCTGCATCGCTGTAAGTAACATTTAGTAATTTGATTGACATTTTATTCTGTATTGTAACAAATAATTGGTCACAATTTCCAAAATTATATAAGTTCAAAACATTAATTAAAAACATTCATTAACAATAGTTATCATGTTGGTCATGCGCGAGTGCGATGATCAGGTTACTTTTTTTAGAAGTATCAACTCGTTCACCGCATAGCATGAAATAAACATATATCAAGATAGTATGTTATATTAACTACATTTAAGGCTATCTTGAGTCCGCTGCTAATGGTTCTAGTTCAAATAATACATGTATTCGTGCATCTATTGCTACAACACAATAACAAATTATACCTGATGTGCTCATTTATAGAGTTAAGAGTTTTGTTCAACATACATCAGGCTTTAAACCCATAAGTGCACACATATTACAGCACAATTTATTCACAGATGTTCAACTGCTAACAGATTTAAAAAAAAAACTAGATACAAATACAAATTTGTATGCACTTTACCGTTTTTTGTATTTTTATATTAAGTAGATAAATATATGAAATTTAATCCGGAGAAACTATTGATAATATTAATAAGCTTTAAAATAAGAATGGATAGAGATCTTACACTTTTGTTTCATTTTCAGTCTGTAAGAGGTCCCTTACTTGATCATGAATGTGTTCTTGTTTTTGTATTAATTTTTTAATTTAAGCCCCGGCAGAGCCCCAGTTGTCGTCGGTAATGCCCGGGTGGAGCCCCGGTGAAAGCCGGCAGCGTTCATGCAGAGCCCCGGTAAACCGTAACTCCACCGACACTCACCGGAGCTATACCGGCATCAGACCCTGGCAGAGCTACGGTTTAACCACGGTCGTCGCCGGTAATGCCCAGGCGGAGCCCCGGTGAATGCCGGTGGCGTCCTGGCATGGCGCTGGTTTACCGATGTACCGTAGCTATACCGGGACTCTGTCGGCATTCACCGGGGCTCCACCGGGGCAAAACCGGCGACAACCGGGGCGTTGCAGTAGCTCTGCGGGGGTCTGTATGGGCCCCGGTGGAGCTACGTTGCCGTCCCGGTTGTTCCCGGTGCCGTCCCGGTTTTTTCAAATACTTTAATACTTTACCGATGAAGCCCCGTTTGTTCCCTGTTCATCCCAGTCGTCCCCGGTGAAGCCCCGGTTCATCCCGGTAGAGCCCGGATCACGCACCGGGGCTCAGCCGGCATCATAGTGAGACTGGGCCTTATGAAATCGACTTCGCAATATCTATATTAGCAATGTTTTGCTAATTAAAATTTACGTGGTGGTCGGGATTTTTTTCTGGCTGGGTTACACAGATATATATTTGCAAAATACCTTTATCGTCCCACAATTAAATATGGAAATTGGTCGGAAATATATTGTTCAATATCGAATCCCGGACAATCGCTCCTACGGACTATCGCTCCTACGCTAAATTTAACAGGGCGGACAGTCGCTCCTACGATGTTTTGACAGGGCGGACAGTTAATGTTATTATGTCCATGCATACTCAGGAAACATTCGTTGCGTAAAAAATATACACAAAAAAATCACGAATAAATAGAGACTGCACGACTTTGTTAAATATTTATGAATTTATTTAAAATGTGTAAATCTTGTGAGCTATTATATTCCGAAAGATCACCAATAATTTCCTTTCGTATGTGGTCGACTTTGGCGTATCATTCGTATGAGAGGGGATAATACAAAAATTCAACTTAATTATAACTGAGTGTCAAATATATCGAGGTATTATTTGATTACCGTTTTGACATCATAAAATTGTATTTTCCTGCACAAAACAAAAACACATTTCGAGTGTATATATAAAACGAATCACCATACAAAACAATCTTTAAAGAATCTGATTTTCTGACCTAGTTTTGAGTTATTTCACACGCGCTGTTTTTTAGTTATTTCACACGCGCTGTAAACGGTTTGTTAAATTTTACAGAAAGGTAAGTAATAAATTGTTTATCCAAACACTTTTTTTCTAGGTTTATCCCGCTTTTATTGTTACCGATATGTATAATGAAAATAAACAACGGATTTCCTTTTATGTTTAGCTATTCCAGAACTTATAATAAATATATGAAAATAGCATCTCCATTCTGTATAGATAATTGATATGACTACATTTTTTAAATAACTCTTAATACATGATTATTTACAGTTTACGTTCTCAAAATCATGATGCTTTTCCTTCGATATTTTTACAACAGAAATGTACCTGTTAAAATGTAACATATCTCATGCAAAGAATCTTTATATTGTTTATTTGTTAAACGATAGGCGTTACTGCTTAAGTTGAATAAATATTTTGGTTTGGTGATTTGGAAATGTAATTCACGCTTCCTTTTGAACTTGCGTAAAGTATGTTTTGCAATAAACAGAAGCTTTTTTTTTATTGAATTATCATGTCTAGTGTGGAAATTAAACACCTTACAACAAGTATACAATAACGTTCATATACTGTCTCTCTATCTCTTTTTTTACTTTAAATTAATGAATGTAAAATAATTGATACATTTATTTGAAACAGCACAACTCAAAATATAATTCATATGTTTAAATCGGTTGACGGATCTAAATGCAGTCTGTAATATACTGTTCATTATCTCAATACATATTTTACTTATAATTATTATCGATCTTGTATTTCTGATTACTTTCTATGAATTTGGTTCAGTGCGAAGTAGTTAACAAGCTATTAGAATCTTAGATCACAGTTCCTTTAGAACTCCACATGCCGCCTATCCACAAAAAGTGGCGCACGCATAAAGTGAGCTGATAACATCGATGATGTCTCGTGATCTTGGCAACGGGGTGTTATTTAGTTCCTTTGTCAAAGCCTTTTTGTGTTTTGTAACTACAATAAGGTATTTATTTCCCCATTTTACAATTCTTATCTAGTCGTTTTCGTTACATTATTTAAATCGCAAAATTAAACACGATTCATGCTTAATTTCAGTCATTATTGAACATGTGTTTGTAAGCGTTTAAACAGTTATATCCTTTATATTGTATGTACATGTACTCGTTCTACATTGTATTTCATTTGTGATTTTTGCGAAAAAAATAATTATGACTGGGGCGGGTCCATTTAATGTTTCTATTAATTTCAAGTATTTTTCATAACATCAAGAACAAAACACTGTTACTTGAAAGCAAAACTACTAATTAGTAATTATCAAAGTTGCAAATAATATAAAACTATGATTGTACACAATATGCCCCTAGACAAGAAACCAATACACGTGCACATTTAATTATAAAGTTTTTTTTCTTTTTATGAGTAGATCTCAAATGTTTTAAACAGTGCAGGATAACACTAATTTTCATTGCGGTTATAAACAATTCGAAACAAATAATTACTCTCGTATATCAATGATATTTCCATACGCAGGAAAGCATATGACAAAATGACACTCTTATAATTGGGCCCAATCTCAGGTACAAGCTATCAATACATATTTAAGGAATGTGGTTTAGTGTGGGTTATATAAAGTAAAAGCGCGCATACTATTATAATACTTGACCCGAGTTGCCTTACATCTCAACCGACAACCCACTAATTAGGTTGCACACAATCTATAAAGCTAAAAAGGTTCATGGCTTACTATCTTTGGAACATTACGTTATTAAATAATATTGATATTTTAACAATTTTATTGTTTTGAACATCCAGACAGTATTGTATCATCATCATCATCATCATCATCATCATCATCATCATCATCATCATCATCATCATCATCATCATCACCATCATCATCATCATCATCATCATCATCATCATCATCATCATCATCATCATCATCATCATCATCATCACTTGGGAAAAAAATATAAGAACGGAAGTCTTGGGTTATAAGAAAACCCGCATCTTACAGAAAATTAGATCCATATAAACAAAGCTATGTACTGACACGTCTCTTACTAAGAAACTATTATCTTGTTCATAGTTAACCGTTGTTTAGTAATGAATATCACCAGGGAAAGTGCATTTGATTTTCAAACTGTTATATATATTGTCTTACATGTAAAAAATAATTATTATGATCCAATTTAACTAATCATGTATCTAGTTGTTCAAAAATAACTATGTTATTTCTAATTAATTAATTTCTCTTAATCTGTGTTTTTTTCCATATATCAACATTTTCAATTATTCAAATGCATCATCTGTATATGAAAGTCGATGAAAACTTAAGTTCATTATAGATAAAAAAAATAGAGCATTATTTATTGCCAATTCATCATAAATAGAAATAAATCGAGCACTATTTATTGCCTATTCATTATAGATAGAAAAAAATGGAGCAGTACATATGTATTGCCTATTCTTTATACGTCAATATATGTCTTGCACTTATTTAATGAATAATCATAATATTTGCGCACTGAAAATCATTTCCTGCTAATTTCAAACATTATTTGTAAGTAGCGATTAATTGGTAGATTTTATTTGAAAGTACAAAGCCATAAAAAGCTGGTTTCTGGCAATTTTAACATGATTAATTAATACAAGAAGGCCTGATTACAATTCTTGTTTATCAGAAGACCAGCCATCTTCATAAATACTGAATTCAATACTAATTAAAGTACATGTATATAATTTTTGGCAAAAAAACTGATGAAGATCAAAGATATTTACAATAATGTCTTCCATAAATTAAGATCATGGACGCTATACCTACCTCAGTGCAGACGACCCAGCGAACACGAAAGCAAAATTTGTTTTTCTATGTAAATGAACATTTCTTTGTTTTGTTTTTTATCCTTTTAAAAAATGTATTGTCAAACAACAAAACACAATCAATGAGAAACAAACTAATTATTCTAGCAATTTGTATACATTTTTAACAAAACCTGTGTGCTGGCTATATCGATCATATGTAACCGAATAATATTGCGCTGCTTACCTCCCTTGGATATATCAGTGTTTGTTCACCTACGAATTTTAAATCGAGGCGTTTGCCGATATTGCTATTTCGGCATTTTCTTAAGACGTTTATACCGGTAAATAGCCCCGCATCTGGATCTGGATCTGGATAGGTACGTTGCAGGACCTTTCGGTGGAGGCGCAACGGGGGAGAGGGTGGTTAGTCCCACTGTAGGACAGTTGACCTGAACGTGTCAACTGTGTCTGCGCGAACAACACTTTCATCAAGATTGGTCCATTCAATTAGTGTCTTAGGGAAAAATGAGTTTCTATAAAGTTGAGTTTTGCACTGGATTGGTGTGAAACACTTAGAGTTTTTAACTGAATATTGTTCAACGATATTGTTTGCTTTGAAGTCTTTGAAATGTTTAGGGGTAATTCTACGCTTGGATTGCCGGACTGGGGTTAGGAAATCTTGGCTAGGCATTGCTGGCACCAGCCCCTCAACCACCTTGAAGAAGAAGATCAGCCTGTTTGCCTTCCTTCTTTCCTGGAGAGGTGGTATCTTCATACTCTTCAGCATGTCTGTCACACAGCCTGGTGTTTTGGTGTAGTAGTCGCCAGTTATGAACCTCGCCGATTGTTTTTGGATCTTTTCAATTTTATCAATGTCTTTTTGGAGGAGTGGATCCCAGACAATGGAGCTATATTCTAGAGTAGTTCTAATTAAGGCAAAGTATGCTGTTTTGCGGCAGGATTCGGGGCAGTGTTTCAGGTTGCGTCTTAGGAAGCCAAGTGTAGAGTTTGCTTTTTTGGTGATCTTATTTATGTGTGAGCTCCAAGTTAGGTCTTCTATCATGTGTCACTCCGAGGTATGGGTTTTCTGGGACTTGTTGAAGGATGTTGTTTTTGAGTTGGTAAAATTTTGAGGTTTTCTGGTTAATGGTCAGGATGTAACATTTTTTGGCGTTGAATCGCATGCCCCATGTGTTGGCCCAGGTTTCAAGTTTGTTCAGGTCTTGTTGTAAGATTTCATGGTCATGGCGACTTCTGATGGGTCGGTAGAGTAAGCAGTCATCTGCAAATAGGCGGACCGAGGACTTAACTGAATCGGGTAGGTCATTTATGTGGCAGAGGAAAAGCAAAGGGCCAAGGACTGTGCCCTGTGGAACGCCGGAGTCGACTGTTACCGGGTTTGATTTCTCTCCCTCCACAACAACATTCATGCTCCTGTCTGTAAGGAAGTCCTCGAGCCAGTGGTTTATGCTTCCAGTGACGCCATACTGCTTCAGTTTATGCAGGAGCTTTTATGTGGGACCGTATCGAAGGCCTTGCTGAAATCCAGGATAGCCATATCTATCTGCGTGCCCGAGTCATAGTTGATGTAAGTTTCCACATGTTATCAATGCTATATAACTTGTATTTTGTTAAGGCAGTTATTATTTATGAGGTTTATTCATTCATTCAGTTTTTTTCAGTAAATGCTATTCGTACCCAAATTACGTCGTACCTACCCTTTCGACCCAGTTGAGGCTATATGTCCTATATGTTAGGGTAATTTCCAAAGATTTGCTTTCGTAACTATGTCATTGTTTATAACTTAGGTATAGGCTATACGTTTTACCCCTTTTCAGTCATTTAAAGTATTTTTTGATTACAATACATCATTTTCATTGTTCTTTACTGCAGAACTGAACATTTTTTATTTTGTTTTATTGCAGCAATTTACCACATACATCGAGTTGAATCTAAGAATAAATACTGAATACCACCACATACAGTGTTCTTTTTCGACACGATCGGTCCGCTATCTGTTTCCAGAACAGAAAAGTAAATTGACCTACACTTTGCTAGTAGCAGATGGAGATGACTGGTACTGGTCATCGAACTAAATCCACGTTCAAAATTGGTCGCACTCAAGTCTCATCTGTATTTCAACCGGCTTAAGAAAGTTTATTGTATGTCAACACGGCATGTACGGCCGTTTTCTGCAAAAGGAAGGGCTCTCTTTGAAGAGAGAATTGATGACTGTTCTGCTTCATGGCGCAAAGTGACTGAAAGTTTGTGCATAGTAAGTAGTTTAACTTATGAGAGTAATGTTGGAGGAATTAACCTGATGGAACAGTAATTACCTATGAAAGTTACGTAAAAGTTAAAGACGAATTTGAAGTGTACTTAAAAAAATGTGAAAAGTGAAGCAAGTCTTAAAGAATTATCAGCTCTCACTACAGACGCGTCGCTACAGCAAAAAGTTACATGCGCTGGAAAAGATTGACCAAAATAAACAATCAATATTAAAAAAAGGCATGTCCAGCATGAAGCCAAACTCTGTCCATGGTGGTGTGAAGACACACAGTTCGAGATCCTCTAGCCGTAGGAGTGAACTCATCGCATTGAAACAAGCAGAAGCCGAATCTGCCAAGATAAAACTGAAATATACTCAACAAGAAGCAGCTCTTTTGAAACAAAAGGCAAAATCAGAAGCGAGTCTTCAAGTTCTTTCTCAGCAAAAAGCTTTTGAAGCCGACGCTGCAGAAGTAAAGGTACTACAAGAGCATGATGTCGAAGGCTCTGATGGGTCAGAAAGTCATGTTGCACCACACATTAAATTCAAATTTCAAACTTTGCCTGTTGTAAAACCTGACAATCTAGTTCCAGAATTCATCAAGAAATCCACAAACAATTCAACAGTATCTGACACTAATATGGGAGAAAATCTGTGCAAATTTCTCCTTAAAAAAGACTAGGCTCTCTCGCGACTGACTATATTTAGTGACAAAACTGACTTTTTATCCCTGGAAATGTTTGTATTAATATGTAAATGATGACAATTTATAATAGCCATACTAATACAAGTATCAAAAATGTTGATTTTTAATGCAAAAAATGACTTTGTTTGTGAAAATGTTCGTTTTAATACGAACAAAGATGACAGTTAATAATAGTTCGTATTAATACGAAATATAAAAAATGTTGATTGTTAATGCAAAAAAAAAGACCTTTTCCCTGAAAATGTTCGTATAAATACCAACAATGATGACATCTATGAATTTATCAAGTATTTTTGAAAAAAATGTATAGTGCGTAAATTTACGAAGTCTGGTTTTGTTAAGAATCTATAAATTCACCAAGTATTTCTGAAATTGTTTAATAATGCGTAAATTTAGGAAGTCTGGTTTTGCTATGAATTTGCCAAGTACCGAGTATTTCTGAAAATGTATAATAGTGTGTAAATGTACGATTTATGTTAAGAATATATGAACTGACCAAGTACATGACTTTGTATTTCTGAAAATTTTTAATGCAGCATAAATTTACGAAATATGATTTTGTTGAGAATATATGAATTGACAAAGTACGGGGTATTTCTGAAAAATATAATAGTGCGTAAATTTACGAAGTATGGTTTTGTTAAGAATATATGAATTGACCTGGTATTTCTGAAAATTGTTAATAGTGCGTAAATTTACGAAGTAAGGTTTTCCTGAGAATATATGAATTGATGAAGTAATTCTGAAAAAAATAGTAGTGCGTAAATTTACGAAGTATGGTTTTGTTAAGGATATATGAATTGACAAAGTATTTCTGAAAAGTTTTACTAGTGCGTAAATTTACGAAGTATGGTATTATTAACAATATGAATTTACCAATTATGTCTGAAAAGTTTTAATAGTGCGTACATTTACGAAGTATGGTTTTGAATTAACCAAGTATTTCTGAAAAGGTTAAATAGTGCGTAAATTTACGAAGTATGTTTTTGTTAAGAATCTATGAATTCACCAAATACTGAAATGTTTAATAGTGCGTAAATTTACGAAGTATGTTTTGTTAAGAATCTATGAATTCACCAAGTATTTCTGAAAGTTTTTAATAGTGCGTAAATTTACGAAGTATGTTTTGTTATGAATCTATGAATTCACCAAGTATTTCTGAAAGTTTTTAATAGTGCGTAAATTTACGAAGTATGTTTTTGTTCAGAATCTATGAATTTACCAAGTATTTCTGAAAGTTTTTAATAGTGCGTAAATTTACGAAGTATGGTTTTGTTAAGAATCTATGACTGTTTTTTTTTAATAGTGCGTAAATTTAAGAAGTATTTTTTGGTTAAGAATCTATGAATTTAAAAAGTATTTATGAAAATATATAATAGTGCGTAAATTTACGAAGTATGGTTTTGTTAAGAAAATATGAATTGACCTCATATTTCGGAAAATTGTTAATAGTGCGTAAATTTACGAAGTAAGATTTGGTTGAGAATATATGAATTGATGAAGTATTTCTGAAAAGTTTTACTAGTTCGTAAATTTACGAAGTATGGTATTGCTAAGAATATGAATTTACCAATTATGTCTGAAAATTTTTAATAGTGCGTAAATTTACGAAGTATGGTTTTATTTATGAATTTACCAATGAAAATGTTAAATAGTGCGTAAATTTACGAAGTATGGTTTTGTTAAAAGTCTGCCTTTGGTAAGAATCTATGAATTCACCAAGTATTTCTGAACAATTTTAATAGTGCGTAAATTTACGAATAATGGTTTTGTTAATCATATATTTCTTTAAAAAAAGAAGTTCATAAATTTATGCCACATGGTGACAAGCAATGAAAAAAACTACTGATTTTTCTCCCTTAAAATGTTCGTAAATTTACGAATAATTTCTTAGTTGATGTCGAATGTGTTCTTTTTGCATTAAAAATGTTCGTAAATTTACGCACTTTTTTTTAGGAAATATACAAGTTTGATAATTCCTGTTCATGCATTTTGATTCAAGATTAAATTTTTGTGCAATAAAAGTGAGAAAAAAACACCTGTTTTTCTTCATTTTGCAACGAAAAAAGGGAATATCAAAGGATATTCCCTCATAGAATTCCGATGCGTTATTTATTTATATACTGCTTACCTTAATAAATCAACATGTGGCATTCAATTAAAAACTGAAAGTCGTCCTAAAGAACGTAATAGTGTTTGCAATTTCTGTTTTCAAACGATATCTATAAAAAAATATATACAAAGGATACTATAACAAACCTTCTGCAAAATGTATCAACATTCTTTCGACAGGATATTGCAGAAATTGTGGTCGCCCATTTGATACCTCTTTTACCAATCGCTCGCCGTGTGACTTCCATCTTGAGCGCTCAAGAAAAATACGTATGTTTTGGAATTAACGTTTGAATGAAAATCAAGAACTTTTTCAAATAATTCAAAAAATTTTTTACCACTATCGCTTTCCCGTTTATGCAAGATGTGTATGCTAAAAAAGTAAAAACACGACGGAATAATGAATTATGACCATGTAAAAAGCGTAATAAGTTGTAAACATAATTTTGAACGATATTTGTTTTGGTAATCCAATCATATTAAAGTATGGTAATAAGGTAAAAACAAAAGCAACTATTAATCGTGTGTCAATGAATTTTAGGTGGATTTCAAATGCCTTACGGTTGCTGTGGCCGATCTTTCGGGTCAAAAGGATTTCAGGCGGTTTCTGTAATATGCAATTTATATCTAGCCTTAAAGCTTAAACAATATTCGTTTAACATTTACATGTGTTTACATTCCATAAAAATCGTTATTCTAATACTTGCCAATACCGTCCAATGAAGCGTGTATGCCACATAATGTATATTGCTTAATTTTGTTTTGTGTAGACTCATGTGCGTTAAGAAAATTTGTATTTGGACATAGACGGGTTTAAAGTCACACCGCAACTAAAGACACCACATGACGGGAATTATGGTGTATATGCTCTTGACACAGAGTCGGTGGGTAAAAAGAGACATTTGAGTAAATATATGTTTTATTAATGCATGTTTGGATATAGAACATGCTCGATAAATCCAATAATACGAACATAAATACAAACATCCAATACTAATCAAACACATTTTAGTTTATGGTGGTCTTAAACACATAGATGTGTTGTGTAGCCATATGTTATGATGATAAATTGAAACGTGAATCATTCTTCTTGACATAAAGGAAATTACCATGTACCGTATAATTATTTAATAAGCATATTTATGAAACCTAGTTGACACAGTCTTTTTAACGACATTAATTTGCTTAAGGTACGAGTTTCTTTAATAAAATAGATCAAATGGCATAGGGTAATATTTTGTCTGTAGATCTAAGCAAGGTCCCCAATGTAGCAATGAATAATACTTTACATGGCACATACCATAAATGTAAAAACAAGTGTTTTCCAATTACAAATGCCGAATATAACGTTATACTTAATAACTGTGATCCTATTGAACATCATATATTGTACACAGCAACGTGATCGACACCGCAGTGTTATACCCCCAACCCCGGAGGTCTATCTCTGAAACGGTCTCTTGTCTTGACCGAACTAACCACAAGCATTCAGAGCGGAGGTAGTAACTCTTATATTAAACAATTTAAGTCAGTGATGAATTTAAGAATTCTTATATCACAACAAACTTAACAACAAGATATAAAACGCATATTTGGGATGACTGTTTTGTTAAAATACAACTTATTATTAAGCAATAAAAGAATTACAAATGATAACAAGTATAAATCCTATCAATGTATGCTTAGTTACGGTTAAGGGATGTTCCATACGTGGTTCTGTTTAGTCGATAGTAGTTACCTGTTAATATACCACATTCATTTATGGCAATACTGACAAAGATTTCCCGAATACATAAACAAATACGAACTTGGCATACTTAAGAAAACAAATCCAATAACAAACAACTAATTAGCTTCATGATAGGTTAACGAGCGTTAAAATAAACCTATGCATAAGATAGTTGTTTCCCTTAAGTTACACTGTTATTATTACGAAATGGTTTTATCGTTTAAAGGGACCTTTTTACAGATTTTGGCATGTATTGATGTTTGTCATTAAATGCTTTATATTGAAAAATGTAAACATTGGATCTAAAAAGCTCCAGTTAATCACAAAAATAAAAGTTGAAAAATAAAAAAATTAAAACTCAACTGGGTTCGAAACACTGACCCCTGGAGTAAACGTCTAACGCTTAGACCACTCGGCCATCAGTGCTCATACAATGGGTGATGTAGTTAATACTCTATCTAAGCAATCCTCGTAGTGTCACAAAATATAACGACAACAACAGTATTTTCCAAATTCTTCTATCGTTTGGCGTTGTAATGCTATATAATTTTCAGGTTTATCAATCGTCAAAATATCCATATTATGGATATTTTAGAGAATGATAAATGTTCAGTATTACTATTTCCTCACAAATATCATAACGACAACGACAATTTGCGAATCTGAAACATTTTTTTCAATTTTTGTCAATTTCCCAAAACATGAAAATGCCCCTTTACGTCTTTACATTTAACTTATTTATATACACTCACTTGTAATTAATTTGATTGGCACGTTTTCTAGGAGGCCACGACAGCATGGAGGATGCCAAGGTAACGATGAAGTTGCTGCTAAGGAAACTATAATCGACGATTTTTGCCTGTTTTGATGGTACAAAAAGACCACGTTTTGCTATTTAAATGTTTACTTTGTCGAGTTTGTTCTTGAATTTGTCCGCTGATCTCAAATCAATAATTGACGTTTAAGGGCTTTTTCGCTTGTGATGAGGAATAGTTTGTTGTAAATAGTTTACATGGAAAATAATTGGTTGCAAAAGTTGTAATGTTTGGTCACAATTGAATATGTTTTTATATGAACTGGCCATTGTTATGTGTTTGCATCATAACAAATATGTATTGACACAAATTGTTTATGACACATGTGCGACGAAGTTATAGTGATTTTTATGCCCCAAGATCGAATGATCGGGGGTATATTGTTTTTGGCCTGTCTGTCTGTCGGTCATTGTATGTGAGTGTCTGTCTGTCATTGTATGTGTGTGTCTGTCTGTCATTGTATGCGTGTGTCTGTCCCAAAACTTTATCATTGGCCATAACATTTGCAATATTGAAGATAGCAACTTGATATTTGGCATGCGTGTGTATCATATGGAGCTGGACTTTTTTAGTGTCGAAAGGTAAAGGTCAAGGTCATCCTTCAAGTTCATAGGTCAAGGAAAAACGTCAGATATATGGTTGGGGGCATTGTGTTTCACAAACACAGCTCTTGTTAAATATATTAAAGATGGTTTTTGATTCAGGTATATGATAAATTTAATTTCATAATGATTAGATACCTACTATTTGAAGAGTCGATCGGTCATTTTTTTAATAGAGGCTTTCTTTGTATCGTATGCACACTCAACAGTCTGTTATCCGTTGATAACAAGTATTATTAAAGCGAGATTATACGATTTTGTCAAATATTAATACATGTATATAAAATGTGCAAAACACTTATTATATATATATATATATATGAAATCGAAAACGGCTGTACAGTCGCATTCCCCAGCATGTATATCATGCATGTACGATGTGAATCTAAACTTAGTTTAACGGTTCATTTTAAATTCATGCAACGATATATATTCATACGACACACGAACACTAACTCTGGTCCTAATAAAAAGACGAATGCTTCGGTTATTGTAGGAAAATATGTTCGTCACTATCGGCTCGGGGCGCTAATTTGTCTTTGCTGCATTTTATGAAATTTGTATTTAATGTATCATTTTTCTTGCCTTTTTTGTGTTATTGTAACATATTTTATCAATATATCACAATTTAACACATATAAAAAATCGTATAATCTCGCTGTCGAACGATTTTTAAATTAAAAGAGCATTTATGGTGAAAAAACGTGTTAATTTATCGCCGGAACCCATTTATAATAACCCAATATTTGAATAACACAATAGCCTGTTCACAGTTCAGAAACAAATCCTTTTTAGAAAATTTTCAAAGATTCAACATATTTATGAATAAACGCATGACATTAAAAAGCCTTTTTTTTACAAAAAACAAATGTTTTAACTACTTATTTTAATATTTTTGTATTAATCAAAATCGTTACAACATAACAAGCAAATTTGTTGAATTGAATTCCCCCACCAATATGCTTCTGGACACAAAAGCGTTATATTTGACACTCAAGAAAAGCATTTTTTCAAGACACAAAGGGCCATAACTCCGTTATGAAATGATGGTGCACAATGCCATTTGGCGTGCATCATCCTCTTATCCATATATATACTCATACCAAGTTTCAATGAAATCCGCCAAAGCACTTCCATGATATGGCTCAGGACGGACGGAAAAACGGACGGAAAGACGGACGGACGGACGGACGGACAACGGCAAAACAATACTTTTTCGTAGTATTTTATTTTGTTGGAATAATTAAATCATTATCTATTGTTTTTGCGGTTGTTGTCGTGTATAGTCCGTTGAGTAATATAGATAAGTAGATATATATTATTTAACATGTAAATGGTGTAATTGTATTAGCAACAAAGAAAACACTTCGTACTTATGTAACAATTGATAGATTGTAAAGGGGAAACACTAAGTACATTTCAATATATTAAAAGTTTCAGCGGGGTAAAGCTGGTTTGGTCAAGATTAAAAATGATTCGTAACGTATTTGCATACAAGTAAAATTAAGTTGTGTAACACAGTTGATTGGAAATCATAATTATAATCATTTTTAAATATTGATGAGTACATTCTTCAATGGCATGAATTCCTTCTTGCAGGATAATTCAATTCAATGGAAGCGTAAACGCCGTGTGCTTATAAAATGCATGCCTAAAGCTTATGCAATTTCACTTTCACGGTTGATTTGGTCTGTGTTTAGCACATGTTTATGCATCAGTCGAAATGTTAATGAACACATTGCTATCATTCCTTCAGAACAAACTATATAACACACATGTAAACTTAGATGTAAGGTTAATATAGTTTATTATTTCCAATACAATGTACATGTTATCACTGAATACATGTTAATCGTGAAAGTCTGATTAGCTACTACTCAGCATATGCAGATGCCAAAAATATTGCATTATGAAAAAGAACGGAATATAAGTTGTTTACTTACAACGTAAAAAAATAACAATATATATTTGTAAAATGTATGATAATACATATTTTAATTGCTGGCATTAGACATGTTTGAATCTTTCAAAACAATGTCAACTAATGGACTCAAGCTGATATTTATTGAACACTTAATCAGATCGCAATTATTAACTAGAAATGGCGCGGCAGAGGCCGACGCGTATCCCCACGCCGCATGTTTGACCCAAGGGCGCCCCAGGGTTGATCATGGGGCCATGCATAGTTGAGATTGACTGTATTGTCATAAGAGAAGTTCAGTATCAATTAGAAGTGAATGGGTGTAAAAATAAAGAAGTTATAGTAAAAGGCAATTTTGGGAGGGTGTGGCCTATGTGGGCGGGGTGCCCCAGGGTTGGTAATGGGGCCATGCATAGTTGAGATTGACCGTATTGTCATAAGAGAGGTTCAGTATCAATTTGAAGTGAATCAGTGTATTAATGAAGAAATTATAGTAAAAGGCAATTTTGGGCGGGTGTGGTCTATGTGGGCGTGGCGCCCCAGGGTTGGCAACGGGGCCATGCATAGTTGAGTTTGACCGTTTTGTCATAAGAGAGGTTCAGTATCAATTTGAAGTGAATCAGTGTAGAAATGAAGAAGTTAATGTAAAATAACCTAAATTTTTTTTATAGTAAATGGATTTTTTTGGTGGGTGTGGCCTATGTGGGCGGGCGCCCCAGGGTTGGGATTGGGGCCATGCATAGTTGAGATTGACCCTAATGTCATAACAAAAGTTCAGTATCAATTTGAAGTGAATCCGTGTAGAAATGAAAAAATTATAGTAAATGGAAATTTTTGGTGGGTGTGGCCTATGTGGGCGGGGCGCCCCAGGGTTGGGAATGGGGCCATGCATGGTTGAGATTGACCGTATTGTCATAGGTGAGGTCCAGTATCAATTTGAAGTGAATCGGTGTAGAAATAAAGAAGTAAATGTAAAATAACCTAAAAAAATGAGTGATAATTTCTGACGCGGCCCCACCCCAACCCCTATAACTTTTGACCCAGGGGTCAGATCAAAATTCCAAATAGTGCACCGTCGCACATATGCTCATAGCTACCATGTGTGTAAATTTCAAGGTTCTAGTGCTTTTAGTGTAGGAGGAGATAGTGGCCAGGACGGACGGACGGACAGACGGACGGACAGACGGACGGACGGACGGACGGACGGCGGAGATCACCACAATATCCCCACCTTTTTTTCAAAAAGCGTGGGGATAATGAACATTTTTACACAAAACATTTGAATTATTAAGGGCTATGACGTTTACATTTTATTGCAGTAACACATTTTTAGTGTTAATGAACACTCCAGCGATTTATGTAGGGTATAAGACATACAATATTAAATAAAAAAAACCAGTGCACACATTAATGCAACATCAACATTACTGTTTATGTCTATAAACAAGCGACAAACCAATACCAAAACAAAAATATATAATTAATACGACATTGAATATTTCTATAACAAATAATGTCGGTGAAAGGAAAGATATCAAAGGGAAAGGTTTATACATGATATAGTCATACAAACTACAATGAAACAATTCCGACGTCATCCAGTTACGGCACGGATTTGCAGGCAAACGACGTCAACCTCGTCGTATTCGTCCAGGTCTGCTCAAACACTTTTACTTTGCATTTCCATGCCTGTATTGTAAACACATAAATATATACAGTGTATAAACCCGATGAAGACTTGTCTTCCTTCATGAAAATGCGATAATATGAAAGAGAGGTCCAAAATAACATTTATCTAAAATACGGTAACGAATAACAAATGACGTCGAATATCGATAGTGCATTTAAGGCTATTATGTTTTTTATGGGTTTTTTCTGTTTGAATAGCCTGGTAGCAATGCGTTAATTAACTATTTAAATATTCAGTTACCTTGGAAACTATGATATCCATGCGATGGTTCATACCTGCAACAACCTGTAATTGCATAGGAGATTTATAAAACCCATGAATAGCATGAATAACAACCTGTACTTGCATTTTTGTATACAGCACCGTGTTACAAAAACGTGTTCACCAATCTTTTTACGGCAAACGAAAGAAAAGGGAAGTGGAATTCATTGTTTAAGTCGTTTCACATTACCGTCTAAATTCATTATCATATTGCTCTAAATAAATATATGTAGGTTATGTCCATGGACTTCAATACCATATATACACTAATCCGTTAACATTCTTGGAACATACTTGTGGATTAAAACTAACTTGTTTTTCAGCTTTTTCTACAGCATCTACGACGTAATTGGGGCAAATCTGTCCAGCGGCGAATTGCGCTAGTTGTTGAACGGCTTCATCATTTTGGTCAACGGAGGTCCATCCACCGACTCGTTGGTTTTGTTTTGGTTTACCTTGACCTTTACCTCTTCTCACATCAGACGCTTGACGTGCTGCAAATGCAGCGCTGACTAGAACTACGAGCAAAAGAAGAGTCTTCTGTGAAGCCATTGTAAATCTCCTTTCCTTCACTTCCTTTGATAAACAGAATCTACGTAAAATTAAAACAAACAATAGTCTTACAGTGTGTAATTTAAGCTGAATTTCACTAAAGTATGCAATGATTTCAAACAAAATAATGTTAATCTGTTAAAATTTTACCTCACCGATAGTATCCTGCTTACTTTTGATAAAGTGTTTACCACTTGGGCGTTTATATAGCTGCCCTTTCAGAGAGATTAGTGGGCTTTACCTAGCTCTACTTGATTTTCATGTACAGTTAGTTATTCGTAAAGATATTTAAAGGCACGCGCGTAAATTGTATTTCCAACTGAATTATTTAATTCACTCTTACGTGCATTTAAGGACGATAGTTTTTTTGTAAAAATGTCATCCAATAGATCGTTAAGCTGTAAATACAATTTCTTTAAAGTAAAGTTGATGTGTAAGTGATTTTATTTCACGAAACGCATGATGCTGCATTAATCAAGTTAAGTGTTATTATGTTCATGTTAATTGTCTCACCAGCAGCACAACGACTTACGAGTAACGTATATTGAAAGTTGAATCGAAAATTAAAAATAATTCCTTAAATTAGTAAATCAACGTGATATTTTTTCCCCTGAAAAACATAAATCAAAACACATTTGAATTGATCATTTTGATAACATTTGTTTCATTTAAACAACAATGTTTGTGTTAGGTGTGCATATTTGTTTAATCTTTTAATTAATATGCGTTACAAACGTTTATCATCGCAATGGGTTTTCTGATTACCCCAATATGTTTTTATTGCTTGCATATGGTCGTATTATCTCCTACTTCTGCTAGAAAAGAGTATAAGCCTTAAACTTATATTGCACGTTTTTCTGTGTGTGGACATGTTCGTTTAAAACAAAGCGATGCAATTTACATGCCGCATTTGCGTTGTCAGCAAAGAGAGAGAGATCTCCCTTCAGAGCTTTTCAAATTTGTTTACTTTTGTTTACAAATTTGCATTCATTTGCATCAACTATTCGGATGAAAGCAACGCAAATCCGGATTGCGCCAGATTTGAAAATTAAACATGAGAAAATCAAAACGGTTTTTCCAAAAATTAAAACAGTTGCATTTCTCTTTGAAAAGGAGCTTTGCTTTTCATGCATACATGTGAATCAATTAAAACTAATATATTAACTTTATGCAAAAACGGTTTTGATAAGTGTAAGGACTTGGATTGTCAGTGTTTCTTGTGCCATCGTTATGGACGTTTCCTACTCCCTAGCTCAAATTTAGTGACGGGTCGGGAAGTCAGTTACAGCATGAACTGTTTTATTACACACAGTATATGAGCACGGAGAATACGGTTATGTTGTAACATACTTCCCGCACGTAACTTGTAGTAATCGACAGTATGCTTTGCAGGTCACATAAAATAATAATACATGTTTGTGAATTAATTTAACATTATCATCCTTACAAACATCACTAAAAGAGTTCGTAACTATGCTCAGTTATTTAATATGAGACGATATAATGTATTCAACTGTTTAGTGTTGTTCTTAGTTGTTATTCGCTTGAATTCCTTTAAAAGGGAATGTCCCCCATCTTGGTTGGAGGCTAATATCATAAAATTCATTATATGTCGTCAAACTCACAGTGGAATTGTGTTTGAACTTTTAAAAACAAATGGAAAAGGTTCGTTTGAATGCTTTAAAACATTTATTCTCGGTATAAATAATATTGTCAGGCATTGCTTTTTAAAATGAGGGTACTCAGTGTTCGACATATGGGGGTATGCAAGTTGTACTTTGACATACATGATGAAGTAATGGTCTTCACGTAACAGCTGTATTTTCAAACTGTAGTGGTTATTTAAATATCAATAAATTCGTGTGTATAACAATGATTTTTTAACATGGCCACTCTTCTTGTAGTAATTTCAAGTTTCAGGCTGAATTATGCATATAAAAAACTACGTAACTATAATAGATAGTTATCATCAAGTATGCCTTAACATGCATTATATAAGGTGACTGATAGAAAATTTACAGCACACTATCAAAGCTGACTTTCTTCAAACAGCTTGTGTTACATAAGCTGTCTTTTGATGGGCCGCCCATGTGTACTGAATCAGGTTTTGCAGACTTCCGTCTGAATACCAAATTTACTTTACATGAAATATTAAAACTAGAAATTGTTCATTCTATAAACAACGTTTAGTTGGACATTTTGTTATTGTGTATTTAAACAGCACATTTCATAATTTAACATCAAGACTGGATGAGGATATTGTGTTCTCAAATGGTTCAATACAGAGTCATGTATGCACACTTACACAACTTGTTAATAACTAGGACTGTTCTTCTTAACAATGAAGATTTTAGGCTGGCTAGTCGATTTACAATCAGAAATGTTCAACTGACACTAAGTGATTTCTGAGAGACACAATCAACTAAACAATACTCCATTGTGACTATTTTCTTGAGTATTTGGTGTATGAAAACCCATCAATGTTTAAATAGTTTTTTCCTATAAGATTCCGTTTGAACACTTATTATACCATTTCAAACAAGCTCCACAATTTGTTATGCAAAGTTTTTGTAATTAACTGACAGTTGTATTTTAATCACAATATATGGAAATACATCAATTTGCTAATTTATCTTATAGACCATATATGGCAGTATTGTACTTGCATATTTCTGCATATACATGTTTTATTTGTTTCAATCATTGTCAATCCTAAATATAAGCAATGATTTCCTTTTGCCTTTAAAATGCCTTTGCCAAATATTTTGGTTCCAATTGTAGTATTAAGTGGATTTTAAAAAGTTTACAATTCAACTTAAATATACAGTATCATAATAAACTTTTCCATAATTAATTATCATCCTACAACTACCCGCGACCTATGTTCTGTGTAGATTATGAAATTTAGAGTTTGTTTGCGATAAATCTTGTGGTTAAACTGCAATAAATCATGGAATTATTCTGCACTAATCAAAACCTATAAATATTGCCAGGATTTTTCGTTCTTTTAGAGCGGCCGTCATCAGCCATGTAACAAAGTTGACGAAAGCATTTCACAATTCTAATATGTCCACAATAGTTCTCCAAAGTAGCCGTTATAAACTGTTTGAAATAGACTGTTTGGGCACAACACTGTCAAAAACAGACATCTTACATTTGAAAAGTAAAATTTGTATTGCTGTAATGTTCTGATTTTTCTTATTCTGTTTCCGACTAATGTAGTGGGCTATGCTTGTTTTAACAGATTACAATCCTTAATAAACAACACCATTGAATAAGTATTAAAGAAATTTGTATAGATTATATATTTTAAAATATAAGCATGTATGAAGTCACCTTAAAGAAATCAAAGTGAGATCTAAATATTCACTTGTAAAACGGACATGGGTTGAATTATAAGGAAGATTATGGGACGGAAGTGAAAACACATGAGTAATGTAGTAAAGACAAAGAGCGAGACAAGTGCAAAAATCTTAATTCAAACTTTTATCGTAATCCGTTTATAACTGTAAATATAGTTTAAAGGTTGATTAATTGCTTTTCAAATTTGATTTAAAATATTACAATTCATATTCTAGCAATGCATTCAAATTTCAAGATTTGTATATATTTATGATTTGTAAGGAATCCTATGCAGATTTGACATGGCACAATTGTTATTGACAAAGGTTTTATATGGATCTTTTCACGTTTTGATAGATTGACAAAATTAAAAACAAAATGTTTCAGATTCAAAAATTGTCGTTGTAGTTATGATATTTGTGAGGAAACATTAATACTGAACATTTGCAATGCTTTAAAATATCAATTATATCGTTATGCATCTTTTGACGATTTTAAAACCTGAAAGTATTGCTTTGCAACGCAAAAAGAATGAATAATTTGAAGAGTTCTGTTGTTGTCTATATTTTTGCGACACTACAAGGATTGCTTATACAGCGTATAAAATATATAATTAATTGTATGAGCACGAATGGCCATGTGGTCTAAGCGTTAGACTTTTACACCAGGGGTCAGTGGTTCGAACCTAGTTGAGGGTTATTTTTTTCCTTCTTTCTTTGATTCTTGTTTTTACTAGAACTTTTTAGATTCAATGTTTACATTTATCAATATAATGTCAATGTAATGACAAACTAAAACATACACAAATCTGTGAAAAGGTACCTTTAAACTTGGAAAAATATATGGCTTACATTTCTAACAATAGAACTGTAATTCAATCTATAACGTTTGTGTCTTACCAAACAGCCAACAACACATAGACCCACATTGTAATATTTGTCAAAGGTATTCACTTGTATTTCGTTCATAAAGTTAAATTAATTTGAACGTATTTAGCATTAATATGCTTAAACAGTTTTGATAAGTGTTAGGACTTAGAATGTCAGAGTAACTTGCGCCGTCTTATAGGCGTTTCTTACTCCAAGCTAGAATGTATTTACGGGTTCGGGAAGTCAGTTACAGTGAGAACTGTTTATAACACACAGATAAAAGCAAATATGAGCACAGAGAATAAGGTTATGTTGTATTCGCACGCGTGACTTGCAGTAATCGTCTGTCGGCTGTGTAGGCCTCATAGAATAATACTATTTTGTATGAATTACTATGACATCATCATCCTAACAAATATCGCTAGGAGAGTTCGTAACTATGTTCAATTATTATATATAAGTCGATTGAATGTTTTTTTGAAAGTTGTTGTAAGTTTGAATTTCTTTGAACGGGAATTTTTGCGAAATAGAAGGTTTTTGCACTTCCGACATCGAGTTTTGTAGGAGTTATCGCCCATGCTAAATAGCCTTATGACACAGTATAGTTATTTTGATAAAATATAATGTAAAATAACACAATTATGATTATTTTTGACATTTTTCATTTTACAGTTAAATAATATAATTATTACTATTAAAGTGAAATGTGTGTATTCCTATAATTTCATAATACAAAATATACTTAAAAATAAAACAAACCAAGTTTTGATACCGTTACTTTGATGAGCACGATAACTCATACAAAACATTTACGATCATATGTGTATGATTGTACATGTCAATGTATCTTCACTACATGACTTTTAATTAATTTATTAACCATTTAGAAGGGAATTTGTGTACAAACATAGATGCTTCCGAACAGTATAAGCTTACACACATTTTGAAGACGTATTTAGAGATTTAAGTCGCTATATAATGAGTATATTGCGTTAAATATTAAGGACGTATACTGCAGTTTTAATGAAAATGTTGCTATACCTAGAATGTGATAATTTTTGGTATTTAGCTCGTACCATTTTTGTGGATAGAAAAATAAAATAAAAATAATGGGACATCGGTGTTTTTTAATTCGCACTTTAACAACACGCCTATTTCAGCATAAGAACAATTCACCAATAAGGAAATAACATAGACATTTGAGTAAATTAATGAGAAAAGTGTTGAAAACCTCGTTTGCTCTCAAAATATATAAAACTTATTTGATTTAATTTGACTGCATTTAATTTTTAAACATGAATCGACTGATTTCATATATATGAAAATAAATACAATGCGTCAAAGTCATTTTTATTTTTTACATGCCTTCCTGTTCCTAGATTTGTTCCAAATTAACCAAAATGTTTAATGAGTGATAACTTAATATAAATATAAAAAGAATACAATAGGTCATCGGCGTCGTTTGTTCACAAATGCAGTTTAACTGCATGTATTAAAATAAAATTTAAAAGCACAGCGGAAACCATGTACATGTTGCAGGTAAAACACATACAAGTACAAGTAAATGTATTCCTGTATGCCAATGAAAAAGTAGATTTTAATGTAAATGACAATACGAGTTACTTGTAACAAGATCAGTAAAAGTAGAAAAATACAGCATCAGACTTCAAAGAGAAGTATATCGACGGTGTTAATTGTAATTCTTGACATGACTTGACCAAAGTTTTTATGTATGCCAATGTAAAAGTAGATTTTAATTTAAGTGAAAACATAAATTATCTGTAGCCAAATCAAACACATATAAGTTTATACTGAACCAAACACAAAACAAGATAATTGAATACATTTACAGGGGCATACCGCAACTATTTTTTGAAATTCTTGACATGACTTTACCAATTTATTGTTGTATGCAAATGAAGATTTGAATATCAAGAAAATACAAATTATTAATGATGTGTATCGAGATTATTAGATTAGGTAAATTAAGAATTCAATTAAAAACAATACGTATACAATACACTTAAATGGGCATATCAACGGTATTAATTGTGATTCTTGATATTACTTCACCAATTCACGGCATATCATTTGTATGAAATAATGTATATTAACTACATACCATATTATTGGAATTGCTAGGAAAAAAATATATATGAAAATCTATTTTATCTTCACAGTTCGTGTAAGATTAAAATCTAATCCAACACAAGTATTGCGTTTTTAGGAAAACGTTTGCATACTACAAAAAAGTTTGCATGTGAATAGAGATACTACAGAAGGCAATTTTGGCGTATATATAAAGCAATCATTCACTACCTACATGCACTTCGTTCACTATAATAAGTTTTTTTTAATTATAATAATCTATTAGTTGTTGATACGTCCTTGTAATGTAATAATATTGAAATCGGTATTTTGCTTTTAAATCTACACTGACTCAGATATTTAAAATTATAGAATCCATTTTAAGAACGTACGCGAGGTTTTAAGTATTTTTATTCCATATAGCAAAATGTTTGATAGATCCATCTTTTGCTGACATTAAAATAAAATAAACATCGAAGATGGTGGGTGTTCTTGTTTTATTTAGCTTGAATTTAACGACTATTCCAACGTTTGTGTTCACCTCGCAAATATGCCTTAAAGAACAAAACTGAGCACACAATTGAAAAAACTGTTGAAAATAATGTAACTCTCTGCGTCCATTTATAATTATGATAACAATTTTATTTAATATCATAAACCATTAAATGGATATCAACAAAGTTAATTGGAAAAATAAAAACAATATATAATTTCTTACTTTCAACTTTTAATACCTTTAATATAGATTTCATTCCAGTTTACCCGAATGGCTCGTGGGTTATCAAAAAGAAATAGAAGAAAACAGATAACAAGCAAATTCGTTGAATTGATATCCCCGAATTATTTTGTTTGCGACAGGCGGGCGGACGAACTGACGTATGGACTGACAAGGCCAATTCTATATCCCTCCGCCTTTAGAGGGGGTTATTTACTAAGTCACCAGGGTCTTTTGTTAACAATTACTATTCAAAATACAACTCGCAGTTAAACAATAAATGCTAAGTTCCAACAAATCACGACTGAAAATGCACTAAATAAATACATATCCTATCCTGTGTGGCCAATATAATGCGGGTCATTGTTCTGTAAAATGTTAGAAGAATACATATTATTGAGAATCCATTATATACTTTTATTTTAAAGGCTGTTGTTTTCCCATCCCAGAATACGCGCCTTATCAAACTCCCCTATGTTACGCGTGATCCCATGTCTTGTCTTAAGTATTTCAGTGTCACAAAAATAAAAATAAAGGATTTCACTCGATTTAGGTAGAACGATATAGAACGCATTTCATTCGTGTAATTTGACGTTTTGTGTGTATTATACATGGGTTGCAAGCGCGGTACCGGCCTACGTTCAAATCCTTTGCTTAACGATCGACCAGCCTGTAATTGCCTTAGTGTACCGCAATGTGTTTTTAATCAATTGCTTACCAACAATAAACACAATGTTAGTTTTGTTCGAATCATATTGGTCAGAGAGAAATAAATTAAGCGAAAAAAATATGCAAGTATTTTATACACGTGCGGCAAGATGCACAAACAACCGCATATTTCAGAAGTATCAGAGCGTCGTTGATGAATAATTTTAATTCATCATATATTTTATGTAGTGACTGCTCTCAAACAACACTACATAAAAGTTGATATTTTAAGCCGTTGTTTGAAAAATTAAAATTGTCCGCTTTATTTTAAAGCATAATAGCGGTTATCGTTAATCGATAACCGATCGTTATTGGAGTGCGGTCTGTCCTGTTGTGTTCTGCTCTGTAAAATAGTAGGGATAATTTGATCGGGGTGTCGTTAGGTTTTCACCGCCTTATGTAAGATAGTAGGAATAATTTGATCGGGATTACGTTAGGTTTACTTGCTACTTCCTATTTACGGAACAGGCGACAATTGAAAGGTTCGAAAAAAATGTTGTTTAACAAGTTTGGCAACAAAAATTTAAGCCCACCCACCACTAACCCAACATTTATGTGTTATCATGTTTAATTGCAGGTGTTGCTTTGGTGCACATATATAATACAGGGCATAACAACAAAAGGCATGAGTGCATCTTTAGAGATAGAAATAACATTCGACCACGCATTGATTTAGAGGACGTTAACTTCGAAAGAAAGCTGAGCAAATGTTTATCGATAAAAGTGTGTGTCCTAGTATGTAATGAATTGAAATCTAGAGGCATTTGGTGATGGTACATACAACAGAAAATTATAAACAACATTGGAATCGCATTTTTGTCAATCATTAGGAAATTTACATTGACAACAAAATGTTATTATTTGACGGCAAAACATGTGCAATACTTGGATGTCTATGCACACGTTCATTTAAACTGCTGCACAATTCTTGTGGTGAAGCCGGTGTCTGTCAAATATTGAAGTACGCATCAACATGACAATTGTCAACAAGAGCAACAATGTGCAAGGTATGTGATTTACAATGTACAACTCATGAGTCATGTTAATCCTAAACAATATAAGCAATGATATAAAAATACTTACAATGCCTAACAATGGTTTTGTCAAATATATATGGTGGTAAATCCTTTA
Organism: Dreissena polymorpha; assembly: GCF_020536995.1. Classification (NCBI taxonomy): domain Eukaryota; kingdom Metazoa; phylum Mollusca; class Bivalvia; order Myida; family Dreissenidae; genus Dreissena; species Dreissena polymorpha. The sequence continues at coordinate 142,923,677 of NC_068356.1, read as the reverse complement.
CTCCACAATATGATTGCAGATGTTGCAATGTTACAATGGAAACGTTACACGCGACCATTTAACAAAATTTTACAACAGGAACACGCAACAGCTGCCTGAATAACGAAATAATTGACTAGGTTTTCATTATCTATCTTATACAAGTTCCATTTACTTAAAGTAATATTTAATGCTTTACTAGTAACCAACTAGCATGTGCCATTAACGATTTACCTTTTGACCCATTTAAATTAAGACCATTCACATTATGCCCACAAAATAGTCATGTGTTCATGAAAATGTGTGATCTATCTATCAATGCAGGAGTACATCGACTGCATATGTAACTCAAAGAAAACTAGTCTAGTTTTGATTTGTATCTCATTATCGACAAATAACTTTAAACACAATGCCACTTATAATAATGATTTACGTATACGTTAATTTTATTATCAGCAGATTATCATTAGATTTAATCATCATTATCACCATCCTCATCATCGTCATCATCAACATCATCGTCGTTATCATCGGCACCTACACCGGCGTCATCAACAGTAATTATTAGTGAATGGTAATCGAATGTTTACAACACGAGTGTGTACAATCGAGTAGTTTCCCTTCATGTGCACATGTTTACGTAATGCATATGTCTAGTTTGAAGCTGACCTGATCACAACGTGCTTTTGGTGAGCTATAGAGATACCGTGATGTTCGTTATCTTTTCTTGCACCCTTCAGTGCGTCTGTCGTTTTTTTTGTCAACTATTTGCTCAAGCACAAGCAATCTCTACTCCTAAACCGCTTAGCAGATGATCACATAAATTAACAGGAATTATCATCGGGTTCAAATCTGTTCGGTCCTCATAGTTAGGTCATTATAGCACACAGATGGAAACACTTACTGAAAATCGAAAAGAATTCGGAACATAAAAATCTGTTTCTATTTTTGCTAATTAAATGTGAAGAGGTTTGGATTGTTCTACCGATTTTGTTAAAAATTACGCTCTTGTGTTATACACTAGGCCCCGCATGGGGGTAATTTGTTTTACTCAAATGTGTAAAGTGAAATCATAAACTTAAGCTCTTAACCTGCGTGGCTCAGAGTTTTAATATTTGGTATGTAACATCAGTTGTGATCAAATACAAAGTTAGTTCCAATCACCACGTCCGGGTTAATAAAGGTATACATTTAAAAAGAAATATCCTTTGAAATTGCAATACCATGAGGTTTGAAATGTTTTATTTAACATTTAATTGTAATCATCTACCAAGTTTGTTCAAATCATGCCCCTGTGGACGATACGGGCTACGTCACAAGAGTGATTTATTATATCGACAAATATATGGAAAATATAATCGTCTTATCAAACAAGTCAACTCAAAAACTGTCATACTTGGTATGTAGCATCATCTTATGGAGGTAGTTGGTTTTTAATTATGACCATTGGGTCAAGGCTGTGGTAAGATTTCAATATTGACTGAAAACAAATAGCTTTCCAATCTTCTCTGCAACAACAAACCCCATAGATTTGTACATATCAACAGGTTTAGGTCATTTACAGCGTTTGTCAAAATTGACCACGTCTTCGTTTCATTGTGTAAACAAAATTATTTATTTTCTACTCTAAAATGTCCATACATGCAAAACAATTATTAAACATCTATTGGTGGTCCTTTACTAAAGTTATTAAAACTATGCATCTGGAATTGATATTGGAAACACAATATGGTGAATGTGGTTTAATATGTTTAAACAAACTTTCATAGCAAGATATTTTCAAATACTTCCCCTTGTTGTCAACAGATGCTTCTATCGAGTATGTTATCACTGAGCTAGTCCAAACATATTATTGTAGGGTAATCAGGTAAATACAGAAGCAATAAGTACTCGTGGGTTAATGTATTTAAGGCGGAGTTTAAATGCTGTAGCCGAGCTTTCGGGTCAAAATGATGGAAAGCGGTTTCTGAAATATGCAATTTATGTCTAGCCTTATAGCTTAAAGTGATATTATGGGCATTTTTCACTGTTGAATTGAGCTGAAAAGAATTAACAGGTCAAAAGAGTAAGTTAAAATGTGGTTACTGACCAATTATCTGCAGCTCATCTTGCTACCAGTTGTTTATAAAAAATATATTTATTACTCGATATTTTATGTGACTGGTGAGTCCTGTAAGCCGAAATGATCCGTAAAACAAAATTGTGTCTTTGTGTCGTATGAACGAATCTGCACTTAAACTAAATTTAGTATCACATCGTACATGCATGATCAGTTGTCAAACGAAAGTACGGTTGATATTCAAATGCATTATTTTTATTTTTTCCGGGATAATGTTTTAGTATATTGATGCTGCATTAACAAATATAAGTGAATATGAAGTGAAAACATCAAAAATATACAACGGTTGCGATAAACACCTATAAACTGTTAAGATGCCCATAATATCACTTTAAACAATACCAATTTTCGTTCGTTTCACATTTACATGTGTTTAAATTACATAAAAATTGTTTTTCTAATAATAACTATATCCCGTCCAATGACGCGTGTATGCCGCATAATGTTTATGACTGAATTTTGTGTTTGTAGACTCATGTGCATAAAGCAAATTTGCATTTGGACACAGACGGGTCTAAAGTCAACCGCAACTGAATACACCGCATGACGGGAGTTATGGTGTATATGCTCTTGACACAGGGTCGGTGGGTAAAAAGAGACATTTGAATTAATAGTGGTTAATTGATGTATGTTTGGATATAGAAGAAATGCTCGATTTATCCAATAATCCGAACATAAATGCAAAAATCCAACACTACTGAAAAATATTTAAGTTAATGGAGGTTTTAGAAACATAGATTTGTTATGTGCCCATACGTTTTGACACATAACATTGAGACGTGAATGTAACTATCATTCTTGTGGACATAAAGGTAGTTACCATGTACCGTATAATTATTTTAAAAGCACATTTATGAAACCTAGTGTAAGCCGTTTCATATATTTTTATCGTACCTTAAAGTACAAAATTCTTATGCAATGGTATTTATGACTAATAATTGATCTTCGTGTCTTTTTATACATTTGCTGTGTACAACTTCACGCGTTCATTAATTTCTTTGATTTATAGGTTCACACGACGAAGGGAATCGCGGTGTGCAGTGACAGTTCTTTACATCAACTGTCGAGTGGTGTACGATCAATCTTGTTGTTTTTATTTAAAAAGATTAAAGACTTGAAACGAAATTCAGATAGTAAATGTTTTATGCATAACATTTGCTACTCGGTTAGGATTTTGTCGCATGTAATTTCAGTTTCAGATTTAGTGGCATCAGAAAAGAGGATTTAAATGGTGTAACCAAAACATTTGAAGACGTCCGTAATGATCTTCTAGCATTGTTTAACAGAGATGCAAATTTAGTCAAACACAGTCTTTTAAACACCTTAATTTGCTCAAGGTACGTAGCACGGTGTTTCTTTAATGTAATAGACCGAATTACATTGGGTAATATTAGCTAGAACAGTGTTTGTAAATCTTAACACGGTCCCACATGAGACCCATGTATAATTCTTTACATGGAACATAGCAGAAATGTAAACACAAGTGATTTCCAATTACAAATGCCGAATATAACTTCATAAAAAATAACTGTGATCCCATTAAAAAACATAGATTGTGCACAGAAACGTGATCGACACCGCATTGTTATACCCCCACCCCGGAGGTCTACCTCTGAAACGGTCTCTCAAAGACATTGCATTGACCGAACTAAACAGAAGCATTCGGAGCGGAGGTAGTCACTCTTATATTTAAAAAATTCTAGTAAGTGATGATTTTAACAATTCTTATAGGACATAAAACCCGTACAAAAAGATATACAACGCATAATATGATGACTGTTTTGTCACAAGACAACTGATAATATAGCATTAAAAGAATTACAAATGATAAAAAGTATAAAGCATATCAATGTATGCTTATTTATGGTTTAGTGATATTCCGGTCATGGTTCTGTTAAATCGATAGTATTTACCTGTTAATATCCCATTTTTATTTATGGCAATAGTTTCCGAATACAAAAAATACGAAATTTGCATACTTAAGAAAACAAAACAATAACAAAAAACTGATTAGCTTCATGATAGGTAACCGAGCGTTAAAATAAACGTAAGAACAAGATAGCTGTTTCCCTTTAGTTACACTGTTATCATTACGAAATGGTTTTATCGTTTAAAGGGACCTTTCCACAGATTTTGGCATGTATTGAAGTTTGTCGTTCTATGCGATATATTAAAAAAATGTAAACATTGGATCTACAAAGCTCCCTTAAAACACAAAAATAAAAGTAAAGAAAGAAAAAAAGTAAAACTCAACTGGGTTCGAAACACTGACCCCTGGAGTAAACGTCTAACACTCAGACCACTCGGCCATTCGGCCATTCCTGCTCCTACAATGAGTTATGTAGTTTATACTATCTGAGCAATCCTTGTAGTGTTAAAAAATATAACGACAACAAGAGAACTTTCCAAATTCTTCTATTGTTTCGCGTTGCAACGCTTTATATTTTCAGGTTTTTAAATCGTCAAATCATGCATATTATGGATATTTTAGGGCATGATAAATGTTCAGTATTACTGTTTTCTCACACCTATCTTAACGACAACAAACATTTGCGAATCTGAAACATGTTATTATTTTTTTTCAATTTCCCGAAACGTGAAAAGGCACCTTTACGTCTTTAAATTTAACTTGTTCATATACACTCAATTATTATTGATTTGATTGACACGTTCTCTAGGAGGCCACGACAGCAAGGAGGATGCCGAGGTAATGATGAAGTTGTTGCTAAGGAAACTGTAATTGGCGATTTTTGCCTGTTTATGGTACAAAAAGACCACATTTTGCTGTTTTATGTTTACTTTGTCGCATTTATTTTTCAATTTGTCCGCATGACTACTGATCTGTAATCAATAATTGACGTTTAAGGTTTTGTTTTCGCTTGTGATAAGAAATAGTTTGTTGTAAATAGGTTACATGGAAAATAATTGGCATCTATTTGGTTGCAAAAGTTGTTATGTTTGGTCACAAATGAATGTGTTTTTATATGAACTGGTCATTGTTATTTGTTTGCATCATAACAAATATGTATTGACACACATTGTTTATGACACATGTGCGACGAAGTTATAGTGATTTTCAAATATATTAAAGGTGGTTCTTGATTCCAGTATATAATCATTTTAAATTCATAGCGATTAAATACCTACTTCTTGACGAGTCAATCGGTCATTGCCATGGTGATAAACGACTGGCATTTATTAATGGTAACGTTACACTTAAACATTCACACACAATAAGAATGTGTTCTCATTTTTAAACATTTCGATGAATATGGCTTTATGGAAATTGTCGCACACAAAACAAAACTATGAAAATAACTGTTATACTATTAACATAGCATCGTGATATTAAGGCTGTGGTAACAATTATACTTTGACATAGTATGATACTGATAGAGTTCATTTATTATTTGAATTCCATGACTTTGGTGTAGATGCATGTATGCATCTGCGCTGTCGTGGTTACCATGTCAGATTCGTCGATCTTGAAGGCTATGGCACATGTCTGTTGCGGCCCGTCGCGTCGATTGCGTACAATGGGTTCTTCAAGAGGTCTCAACAAGAACCTAGACTTTCCTTTGTTTAAAAAAACTATCTCATTAAAAGCCTTGGTGCAATCACGTTTCAAATTCCCAACTTTTCGTTGGCCATCAAATACTGCCACTGCCATAGTATCGTAGGGGTTATTTGGCTCCAGTTCGACGTGATAAGTGCTCAGCAGTTCAAGCGCCCTTCGACCATAATGATGCATGCCCACAACTTCGACATTGCGTATGACGATCTTCTTCATACTTGTATACCTGAAGAGGACAAAAGTGTTATATGCACTCGGTTTAGTGATGTTTATTCCTGTTGATTGAACTTGACTACAGAAAGGCCAGACAATGCTTAATGTTAACCTTTAACGTCACGATGTTATGTGTACACTCATGTTATGGTTACGTGTTTTATTGTTCTGTATTCATTTGGTCTGCAGGTTTGTTTTGTTGTGTCTTCATTTGTTTTTCCTTTTTTCTTTTCTTTCAGCTTTTCGGCCTTGAGTTTTTCTCTCTGTTGCTTTTTGTCTTCCATTTCTTCCTTTTAACGTCGTTTTTCAATTTCGTTTTGAAGTCGCCTTTCTTCTCGTTCTCGTTTGCGCTTCTCCTTTTGTTCACTTAGATGCTGTTTTTGTTTTTCCTTTTCTTCTAACTCTTCCTGTACTTCTCTGCTTGTTAACACCCTAGCTTTTCCAATCCCACGCTTGTTGACCGATCTTTTTGTCGGCGTTGGAACCACGAGAACGTTGACTAGGTCCTCTGGAATGAGGCCCGCCCTTACCAAAGGGTGGTCCACAACGGTGCATGTAGGTTCAGTCGGCTTTCTCTGTGTTTTAACGGCTGTAGTTGCAACAGCTAGGACGTCATGTTGTTCTTCAGGATTACTTGCTGCTTGGGTTTCCACCTGGCCCTTAAGGTGACGCCATGTTTGAAACACAGTATCTTGTAAGTCGATGCTGCAGTTATAACATTGCTCAAACTTGCGTTTTTTTCGGGGTGTCAATGCACACTCCATCGCAGCAAGTGCAAGTTCTGGAAGGCAGTCGGTGGCACTGTTTTCTATCGGTTGCGTGTCGCTCAAAGACTGCTTAGAAACGCTTGCTTGTTGCAACGGCAGTATTCTATCATCACCAACGGTGAAGCTGACGTCAAAATGTGTGTCATCGATCTGCGACGATTCAATACTGGAGAATGAGCATTCCATCTGAACTGCAGTGTCAGGTTTAGTTACTTGTACCTCTTGGTCCGTGCTCGTCTCTGTTGTGGGGACCTCGAGATCAATTGAGTTTTAATCAGCATCAGTGCATGAGCGGAGCAGCAATGTTTTGTAAACAGCATTAGGGTTGAACGGAAATATTCCGCATTTTCGAAAGCCCTCTGTGATGCAATCCATTGAGAAACTTTTCTCAAAAATAACCTTAAAACAGCACTGACTTGTTTTTTTGAAATCCAAACGTCTGACTTGATCATTTTGGCTTGGCTGACCATCTTGGCTGTTTCGAATTTCATTTTTCGATACACTGCAACGTCCAAGGGTTGTGTAATGTGAGTTGTCTTGGAGGGCAAACACATGAGGATAACATCGTTTGCTATAGCTGATCGTATGAGCGGAACGCTAATGTGAGAGGAAGCTCCATCCTGAATCAGGAGTATTGGGCGCTGAGGTACTGCATGCGCCAAATATGTTTTCTCGAACCACTGTAAGTAGAGGGTCTGATCCATGAAACCGCTGTCAGAGCAGGCGTAGCTCGCATTCACTGGACCCAGGCGATGGTACGGCCCTCCTGGCAAGCTGTTGGTGAAGATAATCATTGGCGGCAACGCATGGCCAGCAGCGTTCACGCAGCAGTGTACGGATATATGTTTATTTGTTGCCACAGACAGTGAATGGGCATGCTTATTTCTTGTCGGAACAAAGACCTTTTGACCAGCCGATTTATTGAGGAAAAGCGCAGCTTCGTCGCAATTATATATACGATCAGGCTTGTCAGTCAATTCATTGCTCTCCAGTGTCCTTTTCAAAAGAGAAAAGTACTCTCGTAGGGCATTCACACTACCTAATGAGGCCCTCCCTCTGTCCAATGAATCAGGGCGACGCAATCCTAATCCAGGATGCCGGGACTTTAGTCGTTTCACCAACTTCGAGATGGACCTGAGTCTGAAAATACATCCCCTCTGCCACGTTCCTTCGCTATACACCAGGCGAACCCAATTAATTGCTGGATTGATAGCGATAACCCACGGTTAGCCATGTACCCAACATTGCTTACGAGTGCAGCTTCCTCGTCCGTTGTCAGTGCCGTGGCGACCCCCATATTTGCATACAGTGCAACTTTTCCACTTATCCTATCTGACAATGTCATTCTTGGCACTCCAATTTTTTTTGCAGCTGAAGAAACTGTCATGCCTTCTTTTACGGCATTATAGGCCGAAATCATATTTTGAGTAGACCATTTGCGTATTTGTGATGGACGATTTTCCATTTTCTGCAACAATGTTATAATTATGTAAATGTGTAATTTCTCCAGCTTTAGTACTGCATTTCAATATATATAGTTACACAAAACTAAAATCTAGACAGTTTTATGTTTAACTTTACTTTTAACTTCATGCTCAACTCAGTTGTTTTTTGTTTTTGTTTTTTTCAAAAAAAGTTTTCATCATATGCTTATTCCTTTAGTCGTCATAACGTATCAAAAGTCGTCAGTGACATATGTATCTTTTTGTTTGCTTCTTAATATACTTTAGCCTTATAAAAGGAAGGTTATTAGGTTATTCCTTGTATTTTAGTGCATTTGGGTTTCTTCAGACATGTTAAACAATGGCGACAATGACCCACGTGGCTTTCGCCTTAACACACCGTCGCAGCATTTTATTATTCGCCCGTGTACAACCCGCAGACAAAAAAGTGTGGTCTTGAAAATCCCAAGAATTTAATGATTCATAATCCTGGTCTCGTTGACAAATATTAAAACGCAAAAAAAGAAGATATTTACCTTTTCAATGAACGCGGGCTTCAAACTCTCGGGGGTATTCAAGGGAAAGAATTCGGTACTTAAAATAAATGACGACTTTAGGTGCATGACGGCTTTAGGTTATCGTACGTTACTTATTTCATTGTTTTTGTATCAATCAAAATCGTTAACAAAACATGTGCAACACTTTCATTGATCATTTAGAAAAAAAGATGTAGCCTGTTAACTTTCGCTGTCAATTGTCCAGGGTTCAAACCCTAGGCAAAGCAAGCTTGTTTTTGCTATACTTTGTCGTAGTATTGTATTTTGTTTGAATAATAAAATCATTACAGTTGTGTTTGCATATTTTTTTATGGAAATTTTCATGTGTTTTTTTGCAACTATTGTTGTTGCTGTTGTTGTCGTATATAGTCCGTTGAGTAATATAGATAAATATAATTTTACATGGAAAAGGTGTAATTGTGTTAGCAACGAAGAAAACACATTGTACTTACGGATTAATTGATAGATTTTAAGGGGGAAACACTAGGCACATTTCAATATATTAAAATATGTTTCAGCGGGGTAAAGCTGGTTTGGTCTAGATAAAAAATGATTCGCAACGTATTTGCATAGAAGTAAATTAAGTTGTGTAACAAATTTGATTGGGAATATACTAATTTTTAAATATTGAAAAGTACATTCTTAAATGACAAGAATTCCAACTTGCAGAGTTAAATAAATTTAATCGAAACTTAAACGTTGTATGTTTATAAAATGCATGCCTAAAGCGTATGCGATTTCATTTTCGCGGTTGATTTGGTCTGTGTTTAACACATTTTAGTGCATCAGTCGAAATGTTAATTAACACATTGCTATCATTCCTTCAGAACAAACCATATAACACAAATTTAAACTAAGAGGTACATATAGTTTATTGTTTCCAATACAATGTACATGTTATCACTAAATACATGTTAATCGTGAAAGTCTGGTTAGATACTACTCAGCAGATGCAGATGCCAAAAATATTGAATTATGAAAAAGAAAGGAATATAAGTTTTTTACTGACAAACGTAAAATATTATAATATATTCTTTCATAAAATGTGTGATGAGTAATATTTTTAATTGCTGGCATTCAACATTTACATTTTATTGCAGTAACAAATTATAAGTTTTAATGAACAATCCAGCGAATAATGTAAGAATATGAGACATAAGATATTACATAAAACAAACCAGTGCACAAATTAATGCAGCATCAACATTACTTTTTATGTCTATAAACAAGCGACAAACTAACGTGTTAAATAAACAAAAATATATAAACAATAGGACATTGAACATTTCTATAACAACTACTGCCGGTGAAAGGAAATATATCAAACGGGAAGGTTTGTACTTGATATATAGTCATACGATCTACAAGTAAAAAATTCCGACGTCATTCAGTTACAGCACCGATTCGCAGGCAAACGACGTCAACTTCAGCGTATTTGTCCAGAACTGCGCAAACACTACTACTTTGCATTTCCATGCCTGTATTATAAACAAATTAATATATATACAGTGTATAAAAACGCGATATAGACATGTCGTTCTTTATGAAAATGCGCTAATATGAAAGAGAGGTCCATAATAACATTTGTATAAAAAACCTTTACGAATAACAAATGACGTCGACTATCGAGTGTGCATTTAAGGCTACTATGTTTTTTATGTTGTTTTATTTTCTGTTTAAATAGCCTGGTAGCAATGCGTTAAAGTGATATTATGGGCATCTAACAGTTTATAGGTGTCTATCGCAACCGTTGTTTATTTTTGGTGTTTTCACTTCATATACACTTATATTTGTTAATGCAGCATCAACATACTAAAACAATATCCCGGAAAGAGAACTATAATGCTTTTGAATATCAACCGTACTTTCGTGATGACAACTGACGACAGAAATGATTCGATGTTCGATGTGACTCTTAATTTAGTTTTAGTGCAGATTCGTTCATACGACACAAAGATACTATTTTGTTTTACGATTCATTTCGGCTTAGAGGACTAGGTGAGTCATGTAAAATATCGAATATAATATATATTTTTTAATAAACAACTGGTAGCAAGATGAGTTGCAGATACTTGGTCAGTAATCACATTTTAACTAACTCTTTTGACCTGTTAATTCTTTTCAGCTCAATTTAACAGTGAAAAATGCCCATAATATCACTTTAATTGACTATTTAAATATACAGTTACCTTGGAAACTAGGATATCCATGCGGTAGTTCGTACCAGCAACAACCTGTAATTACATATGAGATTAATAAAACCCAAGAATAGCACGAATAACAACCATTACATGCATTTTTGTACACTACACCGTGTTTAAAAAAACGTGTTCACGAAACTTATTACGGCAAACAAAAGAAAAGGGAAGTGAAATTCATTTTTAGTCGTTTAACAATAGCGTCTAAATTCATTATCATATTGCTCTAAATAAATATATGTATGTCCATGGGCTTCAATAGCATGTATACACCAATCCGTTAACATTCTTAGAACATACTTGTGGATGACAACTCACTTGCATTTCAGCGTTTTCTACGACGTAATCGGAGCAAATCTGTTCAACGGCGAATTGCGCTAGTAGCTGAACGATTACATCAGATGGGTCAACCGGGGTATATTCACCGACGATACCGTCACCGACGTCGATTTGCGGTGGTAGTTGAATGGGTTCATCATTTTGGTCAACCGAGGTCCGTCCACCGACTCGTTTATGTTTACCTTGACCTGTACCTCTTCTCAAATCAGACGCTTGATGTGCTTCAAATGCAGCGCTGACTAAGACGACGAGCAAAAATAGTGTCTTCTGTGAAGCCATTATAAATTCCTTTTCTTCACTGTCCTGTAATAAACAGAATCCACGTAAATTTCAAAACAAACAGTAGTCTTAAAGTTTGTAATTTAAAATGAATATCATTTAAGTATGAATTAGTTTAACGAAATAATTTCAATCTGTTAAAATCTTACCTTACCGATAGTATCCTGCTTACTTTTGATAACGTGTTTACAACTTTGGCGTTTATATAGCAGCAATTTCAAAGAGATGTGTGGGCTTTACCTTCCTCTACCCGATTTTCATCTACAATTAATGATTCGTAAAGATAATTAAAGGCACTCGCGTAAATTGTATTCCCAACTGAATTATTTTTATTACTTGATAATATAACAATCATCACACTCTCACGTGCATAAAACGACGAAAATATTTTGTAAAAACTGAATTGTTATATTTTTTCATTTAATCCAATAGATCGTGAAGCTGTAAGTACATTTGCTTTGATGTAAACTGTATGTATTAGTGTCATAGTTTCACGAAACAAATGATACTGCATCAACAAAGTTAAGTGTTATTGTTTTCATGTAACATTGTATAACTAGCAGGGCAGCACAACCACTTACGAGTAAGGTGTTCTAAAAGTTGTATCAACTATTTTAAAATATCTCAAATTATAAATAAATAACCAAAATTGTTTTTTTTTTCAGGAAAACATTCATCAAAACACAAATGAATTGATAATTTGATTACATGTGTTACATTTAAACAACAATGTTTGTGTTAAGTGTGCATACTTTTTAAATCTTTTAATTAATATGAGTTACACACGTATATCATCGTCATTGATTTGGCAAATATTCATCTATTTCTGAATACCCCAAGTATCTTTTAATGCTTGCATAATGGTCGTATTTTCTGCTCCTTTTGTTACAAAAGATTTTTAACCTTAAACTTATATTAAAATTTTGTTGTGTGTGGACATGTTCGTTTAAAATAATCCGATGCTTTTTGCATGCCGCATTTGCGTTGTCAGCAAAGAGCGAGATCGCCTTGCAGAGCTTTTCAAATGTGATTGCAACTTATTATGCAAAATCGCAATTGGTTGCATCAACGATCCGGGTGACAGTCTGGTTTGCGCCAAAATGAAACATGAGAAAATCAAAACAGTTTTTCAAAAAATAAAACAGTTGCATTTCTCTTTTAAAGCCCATTTGTATTTCATTCATACACTTAAATCAATTGGAAACTTATTTATCAACTTTATGCAAAAACAGTTTTGATTAGTGTTAGGACTTGGATTGTCAGTGTTACTAGTGTCAGCATTATGGACGTTTCTTACTCCCTAGCTAAAAAATTATTTATGGGTTGGGAAGTCAGTTACAACATGAACTTATTTTACACACAGATTAAAGCCAATATGAGCACAGAGAATACGGTTATGTTGTAACAAACTTTGCCAACGACACTTAATGAAAAGGCCCCTTTAATTGGAAAAAAAACATTTAAGATAATATTTGTATGGCTGTCCATGGAAACTGAACTGGACTTATTGGTGTTTACATAATTTATGAACAAAAGTAATTAGAAGGGAATGTGTGTACCCATGGGTTTGGAAAGATTTGTCTATAAGCAAAACCCTAACAACAAAGATAAAATTGTATTTCGAACTGTATTAGCTTATACAAACATATTAAAGATGTGTTTTCTCAGAGATTCAAATCGGTATATAATGAGTGTCTTGCGTTTAAGATCAGCATAGTTTCTGCAATTAAATTAGAATAACGGGGTTCAGGTGAATTAAGGGCTACCAAGCAAGGGAATTAAAGGCTACCAAGCGGGGGAATTATGGGATTCGAAGCAGGGGAATTTAGGGCTCCAAGCAGGAAAACTAGGAGCTACAAAGCAGGGGAATTAATTGATTCCGTCAGAAGAATTAAGGGCTTCTAAGCATGGCAATTAAGGGCTACCGGTCAGGGAATTGAGGACTTCCACGCAGGCTCATAACGAGATTAGAAGCAGTAAATTAGGGGCTACATACCAGGGAAATTAAGGGCTACCAAGCAGGGGAAATAAGGGCGTCCAAGCGGGGAAATTAAGGGATACCAAGCAGGGGAATTAAGGGCTAGAAAGCAATGGAATTAAGCGCTTCCAAGAAGGGAAATTGACAGCTACCAAGCAGGAGAATTACTGGCTGCCAAGCAGGGGAATTTAGGGCTACCAATCAGGGGAATTAAGAGCCACTAAGCAGGAAAATTAAGGGCTGTCAAGCAGGGGAATTAAGGGCTACCAAGCAGGGGGATTAAGAGCTACTAAGCAGGAAAATTACGGGCTACAAAGCAGGGAAATTAAATGATTACATCATGGCAATTAAGGGCTCCCAAGCAGGGCAATGAATGGCTACCAATCAGGAGAATTAAGGGCTACAACGCAGGGTAATTACAAACTTAGAAGCAGGGCAATATGGGGCTACAAAGCTGAGGAATTAAGGGCTTCAAACCAGGCGAATTAAGGTTTTTCAAGCAGGGGAGGTAAGGGCAACGAAGTAGGGAAATAAAGAGCTACCAAGCAACGCAATTAAGCGCTTCCAAGCAGGGGGGGATAAAAAAACTACCAAACAGGAGAATGAAGGGCTGGCTAGCATGGAAATTACAAGCTAACAAGCAGGGGCATTAAGATCAAACAAGCATGAGAATTAAGGGCTTTCAAGCATACAATTTAAGTGCTACCAAGCAGGGAAATAACGGTTTTTATGATTTACTATAAAACATTCTACAGTAAGGCGTTTTACATCTACCAGCGTTCTGGCAGTCCAATCGTGCGTTGTGTTTAAATGAAATAATTCATATATCACAGGGTATCAAGGCTATTGCGCGATCAGACAGTCTAGACATTGTCCTTGAAATCGCGTCTGTTTTAGCTAAATAAGAAGTATCTTTAAAAAGTAAGTATTGAATCGTGACTCGGTGTATGCAATAATTGTCATTCACAGAGTGCAAGTAAATTAAAATATATGCATGGCTATTGAAACCAATTTACGTAATAAATTTGAAAACATGCGCACATAATACTTTAAGTTCTAATTAAACGTTCATGCATCAGACAAACCATGATATTCATTTAAAGTAGGATTTATTAAGGAATTGACGAATTTTGAATCATTTACAATATCAATTATATGTTCGCCTTTAACGCATGATGATATACAACCCACGCGACATAACAACCCATGCGCAAACGTAATCATTTGACGATCTTATTTAATTGTACTGTTTGGCGACATTTAATTTAATCGAAAAGTCTAGTTCATTTTGCCAAAACCCAACACTTTAAAGGTAAGTCAAAAATCTAATGAATTACTCGGAGACACCTACTCTGTTCCGTTTGAAAATACATGTTTTTATCTATCTATATATATGACTTTTTGTTAAGCGCATCAATTTCAAGGAAAGTAAAAAATGCATTTCGTGGAGCCACCTACACATTTTCGTTTGAAAAGACATATATCTATGTGAAGCGATCTTTGTATAAGCGCGAATATGTTAACTCCGGCCCACACATCTGAGACACCCTTCTCACTTAATGACGTTCCACGAATATCAACATTAAATTAACATAAGCAATAACAAACAACAACTTCAAAAGATACCTAAAATAGGTATTTGGAGAAAAAAAGAAACAGGATCTTCAATGTAACATATTTCAGATATTTTAAACATAATTGGAGAACATTGTTTGGCCGTATATGGTGTACGTTTTTTTTCTTATTTATAATATTTACAATTTGTTACATTTTACTTTTCTATGGGTTGGGGTGGATAAGAGAAATTGGTTTATGACGCGCCATGAGTTATATTATTGGAAACCTCTTATCAATTAACACACACAATGCCGACGATCCAAGCTGATCACTACTGGACGATATACACTGAAGGAACTTCGAGAGTAGCTCTTTCGGTTTTCATTATTTCTTAAAAATTCATCAACGGATCAATTGATTTTTTTTGAAATTTTTATTGAATATTTTCGTTTTGGGCTTAATTCTGAGATTAATAATTGAAAGTATCTTTTAAGGTGCAATAGATGCAATAAAGAAAATTTATAATAAACATAAGTTAAAATTAGCTGTTAAGAACCATCTACTGTGCTTAGCTAAAACACTTTAATTGTACTAATTAAATTATTTGTAATCAAGTCATCATGACAAATATATTATAGAAACATGATTGTAACAACTTACATGTATACTCAATAATTATCAGGGACATATTGTTCATTTTGTGTAAGTTTCAAATAGTATTTTATTAAAGTAAGTACAACCTAAACTGGACCCCATTGGAAATAAGCTTTCGGGCTTTCATGGTCAATCCTAGGTTTTTACACTATATTATCCAAGTTATTTCATTTTACATACTAAGTTTCCCAAAGTTGTGAACTTGTTTCTATAATATATCTAATTACCAGTCTGTGCTTAAAGTCTGTGATTGTAAATAAATGTGACATACATGTATAACTGTGATATTTAAATAATATATAAAATACCTTTAGAGTAACATTAAATCATATTTAAAGTGTGAGGTAGTTGCTGATCTGTTCCCTTAAAATTGTATTTGAGGTGATACGCTTTCTTAAGACTTTTTTATTTTGTCGCACTTATGTGTTCCTTTTCATTGTCAACTCTTATTTCATATTATTTTTATGGCAGTTTTTAGACCATAGGTTTCGATCGGCAGCAATCTCAAAAATTTAAGTAATAATTGTTATGTAGATTTTATGATAACTTGTATATTATGTGTTTTAAACCTGATTAAAAATCAATCAATCAATCAAAGTACTGTATTTAATGCCCATACATAAAGTGTGGTTTGTTTATTATAATTATAAAAATATTTAAGACTAGTGTTGTTTTATGCAAAACGTCTTATTTAATTAAATTAAGATCTAAAGTGAAATATTTTACCATTTCACAATCAATAATGATTCGGAGTCAAAACTGGGAGTAGCAATGCAATAGGTATTCAATAGTCAGGCGGATTAATAGTATCTAGGAGTAATTTGACCACAAATGGTCACCGACCAGACTTTCTATGAGACAGTGATAGTATATAATTAACTGCTAGTCACTTTAAATACTGTCCGAGATTCGTAAAGTATCAAGCGAATATGCTCCGGAACTAGCCTGACTGACTGGTTTATTCGGGATAATCTTGGGTGCTTGTGAGGTACTAAGATAAGTCCAAGAACTAGCAAAACTGTCTGTGAGCCTTTGGAAATCAGGAGGCTAAGTTTAAAAAAAAATCAAGACTCTATAAAAACCTTAAGGATTTGATCCGGAAACGAAATACGAATACAACTTGTTAGGGTTGGACTAGGGACAGGTGAGACTGTATGTGAGTCTTTGAAATTCACTAGGCTGCGACCACGCGCAAGCCAATCTGGTGTTTTGAAATCTTTTGGGGTACATAGGCTACGACTTTTCACTACTATCCAGTCTGTTTTGGATTTCTTTGGGATTAAACAGGCTACAAATTGTAACTAGCCGGACTGTCTTTGAAACTTTGTGTTTTAATAGGCTACGTCCAGGAGCTAGCCAAATTGTACAGGGTATTTGCGAGCCACCAGTATATGCATAGGACCTACCAAGTATGTATTTGAATCTTTGGGAAACACAAGACTTATTCCAAGAGCTGGTCATACTGTCTCATAGTCATACAGATTCGACACAAAAAGGAAAAACGCAGACTTTCTGACTACGACTATGCATACATGACTGTCTGGGATTCTTGTTGAGATTGCTACAAATATGTACTAGCAAGAGAGTCGCGGAGTCATTAGACTGCGACCAGGGACGAGCTTGTGTATTTGGAGGTCACAAGGCTACGATCAGGCACATGTTATACTGTCTGTGATTGTTTTGGAGTTACAATTGGCAGAATGGTTATCATTCAACATAGTCCACAATACATAGTGTAACATTTAATTAAGAATACAAGAATTGGACCTCAAATGAAGATACATAAGGTTTGTTTGTAACAAATTTATTTTCTCATACATTTAACACACAAATTAAACAAGACTATTGCCAAGCAATGTTAGTCCCCTGCCGGTGAAACTCCGCCATTTTCAGCAATATTTCTATAGCCATAGCAACCAGAATTCTATATAAACACAATGAAATGCCATAATTAATCTTCATATTGTCATCTATCCATGTTTCAAGTTTCATGAAAAATATGAAGAACTTTTAAAGTTATCGCAGGATCCACTATTTTCAGCAATATTTCTATTCCATTTGTTAATATTTCTAGTCTTTTTGTTGCCATAGCAACCAAAATTCTAGACTTTGGAATAATATGAAATGACGTGCATAATCTTCATATTACCATCTATCCATGTTTAAGTTTCGTGAAACAATATGAAGAGTTATCGCAGGATCCAGAAAAGTGTGACAGACAGACGGAGCGCAAACCATAAATCCCCACCGGTTTCACCGATAGGGGACAATGACGGATATGAAGGGAAAAAGCATACTAGTATGCACAAATGTTCAAACGTTTTATGAACTTCATAATTTCAAATTTGTTTTAGGCACTTCGTTGATAAGGGCACAGAACATATCTATTTGGCGCACATGACTGAGTTTTCGACGAACTTTGTTTTAAGTTATACATGATGTACACTTGTTTTTATGCTTTCATGGTGTAAGTAACTTCAGATGTTATTCTTGGCATGACAGATACATGTTGAACTGTACAATTCTAAGAGGTAGGATACAATTAGACATCTCAAACGAGATATGTTTGCACCCCTAAACTATCGACTAAAACATTATTTCATTACATTACATTACATTCAATTACGATTAAGAATTCGTCACTTCATTGCACTTTATTTGAAATTATTATTTCACAATTATATCAAAATGAATAAATTTAATAAATTGAATCGCTTAAATGTAAAATCTATTTTTACTTATATCAATCAGCATAAAATTTAACTAAAAAAACAACCAGCTATTGTATATACATCTGAATTTTCCGCATATGTTACGAAACGCGTGTTTGAATTAAAGAGACTTGTTCACAGTTACGTTAATGACACATTTCACAACAAATTATCGTATCATAAATATAAAAAAGATTACTTTAGAATGTCAATCCAAATGGGTAAGACAAAATTATGCCAAAAAACAAATTTTGATACGAAAAAAATTTGGCTACCAAAAATAATTTGGGTACGAAATAATAAATAGGGTACGAAAACAATCTGTGATACGAACAAATTTGGGTACGAACAAAGTTTGGGTACGAAAAAACATGGGTACAAAAACGGTTGGGTACGAAAAAAAAATATGGACGCGGGGAACCAGTACCCGTGGGAATCTCGACCCATTTAGCGAAACTGGTAGGCGGGTTACATTCTCGATCAAATCTAAAAATAACTACATTTGGGGTTTTCCCAGCGTCACAGCATTTGAAGTGCCACCTGGCAGTTTCGTGTCTGGTTGCTGTCCCGAACCTCTCGATAAATTTGAAAGAGGACGGAAAACAAGCTGCCTTTACATTTATCAATGATAATCAGCGAGGTATGCCGATTTAGAAAATTAAGCTAACTCAATCGGACTGGCTCGGTCTTTTACATATGTCGCAATTGTGAAGAATTTGTTCATAGTCTGATAGCTTAGACCAGCTGCTTCGCTGAAGCAGCATCGTCAAAAAGGAGCGAAAAGTGTTATTCTACAAAACATATTTAAGCCCAAAGCCCGTCACTTCGCCGAAATTCAAACTACCGGAACAAAACTAAATCTTGATAGTCATGCATGTAGATACGCATACCAAAAATAAGATAAATCTCTGAAAGCCTGTGGGAAAAACAAACTCCGGAAACGGAATACCGGATGGATGGACAGAAAACGGACTGAAGGACTGATGGACTGACGGACAGTATGACTAAGCCATCCTTCAGGGTAAATAAAACAACTTAAAATATTAAATGTGTCATCATTTCGCAAAAAATGTTAAATAATCAGGAACGTTATTTTATAAATATGGTGTAATATCATGTATACGATTATTTTCAAAGTTTTCTTATTTCGTGATAATAACGATTAAGAGCGGCTTTAAATGTTGAACACATGTCAACTTCATATTTTGTAACGATAATTATCAGTAAATTAATGTGATAAATCACTTCACGTTACGCAATGTTATGTGTTTTCGGTAAAGGTGGGTTGGTGACGAAGGGAAATTTAATAATATGTATTATGATGCTCAACAGTTTATTTTTATCTCCATGCGCCATGCATGCCAATAAATTTACGATACCATCTTAAAATGTCAAGTTTATAACAAACTAATCACTTTTGTACCACGTTTATTTTAAAGTTTTTAGGAAGGATCCATGGTTGGTTAAATGAATCAATTTATAAATGCAGCGTTCTTTTTCGGTGGTATGTTAACATTTTGATGATTTCTATACTATGTTGGAAAAAATGTTGTGGGTTTGGAAAGGCAGACAAATATTTTGGAAATTCGTTTTTCAAATTCAAAAATTAAAAAAATATATCTTGCATCGTTAACAGCACATTAAACAGTTTTAGAAAGTCTCTTGTCTGTAAATGCACATGTCCGTATGACCTGAAATGTGTTCGCACTGTAGAAGAATATGTTTGAATAACTTGACACCGATGATTATCATGTGGAGAAAACTTGACAAATCACCCATCTCACTAGCTCTTAGGGTAAAGGTCATGATTAAGATTAAATGGAAAGATGTATTAACTGCACATTCCCACATTTGGATCACGCTGCAAACGGACTTGTATGTATGCTACTGTTCTGAGCGTGTGATAGTAAATTACCATGTGTGATTGAGCTCAGCTGTGAAAACGAATGTGCTATCGTATTTGCTTGCAAATGTTTGTGTACAGGCTATTTGACTTTCTTGAATGGGTATTTTGTAAAGCTGAAAAAAGCTCATATGTTATAATTGGGGTTTAGGTGAACATTGTCTTGTTCTGTTATTTGCGTTTTACACACCAAGTATACCACGACTTACATATAAATGTTTATTTTTAACCCCATCCTATTCGAGTAACAGATGATTAGCGTGTGGCTATGATATTAATAACTGAAAACATAATTTTAAATGATGAAAAATCGTATCATAACGAAAAATCAACTTTTCTGAAAAATGAAATTCACCTGTGATTCGAGTGCACACGATTTCATAACGGCTATTGCGTTGTCTGTGTCCGTTATATTATTCCTTAATTCCTTTAATAAGAAACTTATAAGTTGGTCAACTTTAATTAATCACATTCGCGTCAACCTAACGTTTTGCTTTCGGATTAGGTTGTCACGCTTGTAAAACTAAACCACACTTACCATGAACAATTCTAGTTCAAACTGCCACGATTGTTAATCCGATATTTACCAAAAACACTATTTAACTAACAACCGATTATGTTACGCAAACACGCCTAGTGAAGCATGTACTACATATTTCGCACACTAATATCGTTATATGCATTCATCTGAAATGTTACACACCACCTTCACAGTCGCAAAATACACAAATAATTACAATCACAAAAATTACAAAACCAATGTTGTATAAACATTATAAACGATGTTTTAACTTGGACATGATACGTACTATATTCGTATGTAAATAACTTACGCAATCTTGTATAACTGTTATAAGATATACAATCATATATGTAAATAACGAATACTGATAAATGTACCTGATATGCACTTTTAACGGAAATTAAAGACTTTGTCAATACCACGTAAGTTTTTTCTTTATTTTTGACATTCTCATTAGGAATATAAATTTCACATCTTTACACATATTATTATTCTTTTAATACTAGGAATGGGACCGAATATTCGAAAATCGGCCGAATGTTCGAATCCAAAATTCATATTCGAATATTCTATTTTTATGCAAAGACACTTCCTAAAAAGTACATTTACAAAGTCGCAGTTTTGGTTTCCATGATGAGTCATTGCTTTGATAACAGCTGCCATCAATAAACGAGGTGATAACTGGCAAACGGGAGAGTATAAGGAGAGGGACCAATCGTAAATGTTCTCTCAATTCAGAGTTATGCAATATGTACACATTATTTTCTGAAAATCAGTCAAATATGAAAGTCAAATTATGTGAAACATTAATGTTTAATGATAAACATTTAAAAATCTGTGTTTGTACAGGTTTTTTA
>NC_068356.1:142849527-142897027 GCF_020536995.1 Dreissena polymorpha | reverse complement strand
GTTCGCATATTAGCTTTAGTCAATTTATGTTAAGTGCTAACAATATTACAATTTCAACGTACCACGCATATGAATTTATATTTTAAACATTTCTTGTCGTCAAACTATTTCATGTTTGTCTCGTTACAAAAAATGTTGTCATATTAGGCGAACCTTAACTGTTCAACTATTCGAGTATTGTGACAACAGAAGAAATCATGCAAATCCTTAAACATTATTAGAAACAAATTGGTCATACGCGAGATGAATAACTTACGGTATTTCCTTTCTGCCTATACAAAACATTACTTGCAATGCACGACTAAATCTAAAGATGATACGGTAAGTTACGGAATACCGTTAGTGGCTTGTGGTTACACATTAAAATCCAGAGGGCGAAAAAATGCGAGAACGCGAAAATACAATGACGAGAATGCGACAATACGATGACGACAGTGCTACAATACGATGGCGAGAATGCGAGAACGCGATGGCGACAATACGAGTACGCGATTGTACGATAGTCGAATTGTCGTTATCTACTTATTAGGCATGTGTGCGGTCGGCTAGCATATAAAAATGACCTTTGAATGTCGATATCCAAATATAAAAACTGTTTCAGTTTAGGGCTGGATGTATTGTGATATTCTTTATTTTCATCGATTGTCAGATAACAGTATAAATTGAGTAACGAATATAACTCCTAAAAATACGTTTGGATGAGCACGTTTCCTTAAAGTGAATATGCTAAATGCTTTAATGTGTAAGTTATGTGTAAGTTAACGAAACCGTTTAAACAAATACTATTTTAAATTTCTGCAATATTTCGGATGGGTGAAATACACTTGCTTAATCTTATCACAATTTAACGCTGTGAGCAAATATTCGATCGTAAAAAATTAGATTATTTTAGTATTGATTACATTCCAATACCGAATACCGAAATAATGCCTGATGTGAGGTCAGACATGCCTTTAACATGGCATTACAATAATGTTAAACCTGTCAACAGCGATATGCAGTGCCTATTATATTACATGTTCGTTACCCGTACGAAACATTAAGATATATATTCAACACGCATAAAGTTAGGAAATGGCAGGTAAATATTATTATAATTAAATAATATGTTTATGACTTCGAGTGGTGTTTTCGCTAGTAATTTATATTACACACATGTATTTATTTGTTAACGTTTATGTTGATGTCGAAAGACAATACTCCAAGTTCTGTCATTATTCATTTAACAATTGAAAGTGTAAACAATATATTGCCTTATTTGCAATGTTAATACTAGTATTGATATTTCTTGTTTTGAAAATATGGACAACGATCTTTGTTTTCGCCATCGGTAAATGGTGATTGGTGTATTACAGAGTAGATATATTATATACCCGGAAAAACTATTAATCACCTTAGCCGGTGTTGTTCCTTACTGAACTAGGAGGAATATCTGAAATGGTGCATGGGTCAATAAATCACAATATAATTTGCGTTTTGTTAACACAAAATCTATGCGATTGCCGAAAGCTTGTATTCCTTGATTAATTATAAAAACCACTTTATAACGCAATTATTTTGCCTGTAGACATTTACAGAAAGTGCTTGAGCAAAGTACTTTCAGGGGCTCAACTTCGAGACCTTGACTACGCCAGGCCGGACCCAGAACGAGGGTTGGGCAGAGTTCGTCTCTTTGGCGATCACCATGGTTTCAAGCAAGGTGGGGTTATTGTTCTCTACACCTTAACAAATATAATAACTGCTTTAATTAAGATTAAAGCACACACAAGAACAGCTGTTCTATGTGCAGCAGTGGATACACTTTGCATACATTTTAAAGCAGCCTAGTGCTATATTTGTCTTGCCTCGGATAGATTTTGTTTATTTCATTGTAAGATAGTTATATATTTTATGGCTTAAATGTGACCTTACATGATTACAAAATGACGTTTACTGACGTTGTTAGAAAATAGAACCTTGGTTCTGCATCGTTGTCAGATACATTTTGTAATTTGATTGACTTTTTATTCTGTATTTTAATAAATAAATGGTCAAAATTTCCAAAATTATATAAGTTCAAAACATTAATTAAAAACATTCATTAACAATAGTTACCATGTTGGTCATGCGCGAGTGCGATGATCAGGTTACTTTTTTTAGAAGTATCAACTCGTTCACCGCATAGCATGAAATAAACATATATCAATATAGTATGTTACATTAACTACATTTAAGGCTATCATGAGTCCGCTGCTAATGGTTGTAGTTCAAATAATATTCGTGCATCTATTGCTAGAACAAAATCACAAATTATACATGATGTGCTAAATTATAATGTTAAGAGTTTAGTTCAACATACATCAGGCTTCAAACCCATAAGTACACACATATTACAACACAATTTATTCACAGATGTTCAATGACGAACAGATTTTTACCAGAACATAGGTACAAATCTTTATACAACGAATTTGTATGCACTTAATCGTTTTTTGTATTTTTATATTAAGTAGAGAAATAAATGAAAGTAAATCCGATGAAACTATTGATAATATAAATCAGCTCTCAATTTAAACGCTTTAAAATCAAAATGGATTGAGATTTTACACTTTTTTCATTTTCAGTCTGTAAGAGGTCAATAAACTTGATCATGAATGTGTTCTTCTATTAGTATTTATTTATATACTGCTTACCTTAATAAACAACATTTGGCATTTAATTAAAAACTGAAATTCGTCCTAAAGAACGTAATTATAGTGTTGGCAATTTCTGTTTTCAAACGATATCTATAAAAAAAATATACAAAGGATACATATGAAAGTATGGTAATAAGGTAAATACAAAAGCAACAATTAATCGTGTGTCAATGAATTTTAGGTGGAGTTCAAATGCCTTACGGTTGCTGTGGCCGATCTTTCGGGTCAAAAGGATGTCAGACGGTTTCTGTAATATGCAATTTAGTTTAAGCCTTAAAGCTTAAACAATACCGATTTTCATTCGTTTCACATTTACATGTGTTTACTTCCATAAAATTCGTAATTCTAATACTTGCTATATCCAGTCCAATGAATGCGTGTGTGCCACATAATGTATATGGCTTAATTTTGGTTTTGTAGACTCATGTGCATAAAGAAAGTTTGTATTTGGACACAGACGGGTTTAAAGTCACACCTTAACTAAAGACACCACATGACGGGAATTATGGGTGTATATGCTCTTGACACAGAGCCGGTGGGTAAAAAGAGACATTTGAATACATATATGTTTTATTGATGCATGTTTGGATATAGAAGAAATGCTCGATAATTCCAATAATACGAACATAAATGCAAACATCCAATACTAATCAAACACATTTTAGTTTATGGTGGTTTTAAAAACATAGATGTGTTGTTGGGCCATATGTTATGATGATAAATTGAAACGTGAATGTAACTATCATTCTTGTTGAAATAAAGGAAGTTACCATGTACCGTATAATTATTTAATAAGCATATTTATGAAACCTATTGCCAGCAGTTTCATATATGTAAGCATTTTTTTAATCTTACCTAAAAGTACAAAATTATTATGCAATGGTATTTATGACTCAGTTCAAACTAATAATTGACATTAATTTCTCTGATTTATTGGTTCACATGACGAAGGGAATCGAGGTGTGCTATGTGACAGTTCTTGACACCAACTATCGAGTGGTGTACGATCAATTTTGTTTGCCAACAAATGAAATTGTTGACTACAACACCATGTAAAATTTACAATATTTTTTGTTTTTTATTTCAAAATGACTTCAAATGAAATTCAGATTCAGTTTTATGTATAATACGTGCTAATCGGTTAGTTTTTTGTCGCATGTAATTTTATTATATGTCGTTTTAAATTTAGTTGTATCAGAAAAGAGGATTTAAATGGTGTAACCAAAACATTTGAAGACGTCCGTAATGATCTTCTAGAACTGTTCAACAGAGATACAATTTTAGTTAGACTCAGTCTTTTTAACGATATTAATTTGCTTAAGGTACGCATTTCTTTAATATAATAGATCAAATGACATAGGGTAATATTTTGTTTGTAGATCTAAGCAAGGTCCACAATGTAGCAATGTATAATATTTCACATGGACCATAACAGAATTGTAAAAACAAGTGTTTTCCAATTACAAATGCCGAATATAACGTTATACTTAATAACTGTGATCCTATTGAAAATCATATATTGTACACAGCAACGTGATCGACACCACAGTGTTTTACCCCCAACCCGGAGGTCTACCTCTAAAACGGTCTCTCAAAGACATTGCCCTGACCGAACTAACCACAAGCATTCAGAGCGGAGGTAGTAACTATTATATTAAACTATTTTAGTCAGTGATGATTTTAACAATTCTTAAATGACAAAAAACCGGAACAACAAGATATAAAACGCATAAGTGTGATGACTGTTTTGTTACAAGACTACTTATAATTAAGAAATTAAAGAATTACAAATGATAACAAGTATAAATCATATCAATGTATGCTTAGTTACAGTTAATGGATATTCCGAACGTGGTTCTGTTTAGTCGATAGTAGTTACCTTTTAATATCCTACTTTCATTTATGGAAATACTGACAAAGATTTCCCAAATACAAAAACAAATACGAAATTGGCATACTTGAGAAAACAAAAACAATAACAAAACATGATAAGCAACATGATAGGTTACCGAGCGTTAAAATAAACCTAAGCATACGATAGTTGTTTCCCTTTAATTACACTGTTATCATTACGAAATGGTTTTATCGTTTAAAGGGAACTTTTCACAGATTTTGGCATGTATTAAAGTTTGTCATTTAATGCTTTATATTGAGAAATGTAAACATTTGATCTAAAAAGCTCCAGTTAATCACACAAATAAAAGTTAAGAAATACAAAAGGTAAAACTCAACTGGGTTCGAAACACTGACCCCTGGAGTAAAAGTCTAACGCTTAGACCACTCGGCCATCCGTGCTCATACAATGAGTGATGTATTTAAAACTCTATCTAAGCAATCCTCGTTGTGTCACAAAATATAACGACAACAACAGAATTTTCCGAATTCTTCTATCGTTTCGCGTTGTAACGCTTTATAATTTTCAGGTTTTTGAATAATCAAATTATCCATATTATGGATATTTTAGAGCATGATAAATGTTCAGTATTACTATTTCCTCACATATATCATAACGACAACGAAAATTTGCAAATCTGAACTATTTGTTTTAATTTTTGTCAATTTCCCAAGACATGAAAAGGCCCCTTTACGTCTTTACATTTAACTTGTTTATATACACCTCACTTAATAAAAATTTGATTGGCACGTTTTCTAGGAGGCCACGACAGAAAGGAGGATGCCGAGGAAACGATGAAGTTGTTGCTAAGGGAACTGTAATCAACGATTTTTGCCTGTTTTGATGGTACAGAAAGACCAAATTTTGCTATTTAAATGTTTACTTTGTCGCGTTTGTTCTTCAATTTGTCCGCATGACTGCTGATCTCAAATCAATAATTGACGTTTGAGGGTTTTTTCGCTTGTGATGAGGAATTGTTTGTTGTAAATAGTTTACATGGCAAATAATTGGTTGCAAACGTTGTAAAGTTTGGTCACAAATGAATATGTTTTTATATGAACTGGTCATTGTTATGTGTTTGCATCATAACAAATATGTATTGACACAAATTGTTTATGACACATGTGCGACGAAGTTAGATTGAGTGTTATGCCCCCAGATCGAATGATCGGGGTATATTGTTTTTGGCCTGTCTGTCTGTCTGTCATTGTATGTGAGTGTCTGTCTGTCAGTGTATGTGTGTGTCTGTCTGTCATTGTATGTGTGTGTCTGTCCCAAAACTTTAACATTGGCCATAACTTTTGCAATATTGAAGATAGCAACTTGATATTTAGCATACGTGTGTATCATATGGAGCTGCGCATTTTGAGTGTCGAAAGGTCAAGGTCATCCTCCAAGTTCATAGGTCAAGGTAAAACGTCAAATATATGAGTGGGTACATTGTGTTTCACAAACACAGCTCTTGTTAAATATATTAAAGGTGGTTTTTGATTCAGGTATATAATAAATTTAAATTTATAATGATAAGATACCTACTACTTGACGAGTCAATCGGTCATTTTTTAATTGAGGCTTTCTTTGTATCGTATGCACACTCAGCAGTCTGTTATCCCTTGATAACAAGTATTATTAATGCTGTCGAACGATTTTTAAATTAAAAGCGCATTTGTGGGGAAAAAAGTGTTCATTTATCGCCGGAATCCATTTAGACCTCGTATGAATAACACAATGGCATGTTCAGAGTTCAGAAACAAATCCTTTTAGAAAATTTTCAAAGCCTTTTTTTTCCGAGAACAAATGTTTTAACTACTTATTTTTATATTTTTGTATCAATAAAAATCGTTAACAAAAAATGTGCAACACTTACATCGATCATTTAGAAAAAAAGTGGTAGCCTGTTTACTTTCGCTGTAAATTGTCCAGGGTTCAAATCCTACGGAAAACAAACTTGTTTATGTCATACTTTGTCATAGTATTTTATTTTGTTTGAATAATTAAATCATTAACTATTGTTGTTGTGGTTGTTGTCGTTTATAGCCCGTTGAGTAATATAGATATATAGATATATATTATTTAACATGTAAATGGTGTAATTGTATTAGCAACAAAGAATACACTTCGTACTTATGTAATAATTAATAGATGTAAGGGGAAAACACTAAGTACATTTCAATATATTAAAAGTTTCAGCGGGGTAAAGCTGGTTTGGTCTAGATTAAACATGATTCCTAACGTATTTGCGTACATGTAAAATTAAGTTCTGTAACAAAGTTGATTGGGAACTTAATCGAAACTTAAACGTTGTGTGTTTATAAAATGCATGCCTAAAGCGTATGCGATTTCATTTTCGCGGTTGATTTGGTCTGTGTTTAGCACATTTTTATGCTACAGTCGAAATGTTAATGAGCACATTGCTATCATTCCTTCAGAACAAATCATATAACACAAATGTAAACTTAGAGGTAATGTAAATATAGTTTATTATTTCCAATACAATGTACATGTTATCAGTTAATACATATTAATCGTGAAAGTCAGGTTAGCTGCTACTCAGCAGATGCAGATGCCTCAAATATTGAATAATGAAAAAGAACGGAATATAAGTTGTTCATTCAAAACGTAAAAATATAATAAGTTATTCGTTCAAAAATATGATGAGTTATATTTTTAATTGCTGGCATTAAACATGATGAATCTTTCAAAACAATGTAAACGGAAGGACTTAGGCCGATATTTATTGAACAATTAATCAGATCGCAATAATTAATAAATACTTTTAGACAAAACATTTGAATTATTAAGGACTATGACGTTTAAATTTTATTGCAGCAACACATTATTAGTGTTAATGAACAATCCAGCGATTTATGAAAGAATATAAGACCTAAATATTAAATAAAACAAACCAGTGCACATATTAATGCAACATCAACATTACTTTTCATGTCTATAAACAAGCGACAAACCAATACCAAAACAAAAATATATAAACAATAGAACATTGAACATTTCTATAACAAATAATGTCGGTGAAAGGCAAGAAATCAAAGGGAAAGGTTTATACTTGATATATAGTCATACAAACTACAATGAACCAATTCCGACGTCATCCAGTTACGGTACGGATTTGCAGGCAAACGACGTCAACCTCTTCGTATTCGTCCAGGTCTGCTCAAACACTTCTACTTTGCATTTCCATGCCTGTATTGTAAACAAATAAATACATACAATGTATAAAAACGCGATAAAACTTGTCTTTTTTATGACAATGCGATAATATGAAAGAGAGGTCCATAATAACATTTATCTAAAATACGGTAACGAATAACAAATGACGTCGAATATCGATCCTGCATTTAAAGCTATTATGTTTTTTATGTTGTTTTTTTATGTTTACATAGCCTGGTAGCAATGCGTTAATTTACTATTTAAATATACAGTTACCTTGGAAACTAGGATATCCATGCGATGGTTCATACCTGCAACAACCTGTAATTCCATATGAGATTTATAAAACCAATGAATAGTATGAATAACAACCAGTACTTGCATTTTTTACACAATACCGTGTTTAAAAAAATGTATTCACCAGTCTTATTACGGCAAAAGAAAGAAAAGGGAAGTGAAATTCATGTTTTAAGTCGTTTCACATAAGCGTCTAAATTCATTATCATATTGCTCAAAAACAATATATGTATGTTATGTCCATGGGCTTCAATATCATGTATACAATACTCCGTTAACATTCTTAGAACATACTTAAAACTCACTTGTTTTTCAGCTTTTTCTACAGCATCTACGACGTAATTGGAGCAAATCTGTCCAGCGGCGAATTGCGCTAGTTGTTGAACGGTTTCATCATTTTGGTCAACCGAGGTCCATCCACCGACTCGTTGGTTTTGTTTTGGTTTACCTTGACCTTTACCTCTTCTCACATCAGACGCTTGACGTGCTGCAAATGCAGCGCTGACTAGAACGACGAGCAAAAGAAGAGTCTTCTGTGAAGCCATTGTAAATTCCCTTTTCTTCACTGTCCTGTGATAAACAGAATCTACGTAAATTTAAAACAAACAAAAATCTTAAAGTGTGTAATTTAAGCTGCATTTCACTAAAGTATGCCTTGATTTCAAACAAAATAATGTCAATCTGTTAAACCTTACCTCACCGATAGTATCCTGCTTACTTTTGATAACGTGTTTACCACTTGGACGTTTATATAGCAGCCCTTTCAAAGAGATGAGTGGGCTTAACCTAGCTCTACATGATTTTCATCTACAGTTAATGATTCGTAAAGATATTTAAAGGCACGCGCGTAAATTGTATTCCCAACTGAATTATTTAATTCACTCTTACGTGCATAAAAGGACGATAATATTTTGTATGGTTCTATGTTTCATTTCATCCAATAGATCGTAAAGTTGTAAATTCAATTTCTTTGAAGAAAAGTTGATGTGATGGTGAAGTGATGTTATTTCACGAAACGCATTATGCTGCATTAATCAAGTTAAGTATTATTATGTTCATGTTAATTGTCTCACCAGCAGCACAACGACTTACGAGTAAAGTATATTGAAAGTTGTATCGAAAATTAAAAATAATTCCTTAAATTATAAATTAGTAAATCAACGTGATCTTTTTTTCCCTGAAAAACATTAATCAAAACACATTTGACTTGATCATTTTGATAACATGTGTTTCATTTAAACAACAATGTGTTAGGTGTGCATAGTTTTTTTAATCTTTCAATTAATATGCGTTTCAAACGTTTATAATCGCAATGGGTTTGACAAATATTTATATATTTCTGGATACCCCAATATGTTTTTAATGCTTGCATATTGTCGTATTATCTCCTACTTCTGATACAAAAGAGTATAAACCTTAAACTTATATTGCATGTTTTTTGTGTGTTTGTGGACATGTTCGTTTTAAACAAAGCGATGCAATTTACATGCCGCATTTGCGTTGTCAGTAAAGAGACAGAGAGATCTCCTTTCAGAGTTTTTCAAATGTGTTTACTTTATCTGCAAATTTGCATTTATTTGCATCATCGATTCGGATGAAAGCAATGCAAATCCAGATTGCGCCAAAATGAAACATGAGAAACCAAACCGGTTTTTCCAAAAAATAAAACAGTTGCATTTCTCTTTGAAAAGGAGCTTTGTTTTTCATGAATACATATAAATCAAGTAAAACTTATATATTAACCTGATGCAAAAACGGTTTTGATCAGTGTAAGGACTTGGGTTGTCAGTGTTTCTTGTGCCATCGTTATGGACGTTTCTTACTCCCTAGCTAGAATTTATTGACGGGTCGGGAAGTCAGTTACAGCATGAACTATTTTATTACACACAGATGAAAGCCAATATGAGCACGGACAACATACGGTTATGTTGTAACATACTTCCCGCACGTAACTTGCAGTAATCGACAGTCTGCTTTGTAGGTCACATAAAATAATAATAAATGTTTGTGAATTAATTTAATATTATCATCCTTACAAACATCACTAAAAGAGTTCGTAACTATGCTCAGTTATTTAATATGAGACGATGTAATGTATTTCACTGTTGAGTGTTGTTCTTAGTTGTTATTCGCTTGAATTCCTTTAAAAGGGTAATATTTGCGCAAAAGACGCTTATTTCATTCCTGAGATCGAGTTTTATCGGAGTTACCGTCCATAATAAAACGCCTGTATACACATTATAAAGTTAATTTGAAAAAATATTGAATAAATATTACAATTTGTTAAGTTTTATCCATTGACATTTAATATTTTACAGTTAAAAAAGATATCTAATGTAAAGTGGGATATGTTTATGACTTAAATTTGATGATACTCAATATACTTAATGATAAAAGTTTTGATACCGTTACTGTTGTGGACATCATACTTGTAATAATAAATATGTGTATGACTGTCCATGAACTTGACTTATCGGAGTTTAGATAATTTAGAAACAAAAGTAATTAGAAGGAATTTGTGTACGCATGGGTTTGGTAAGATGTGTCTATAAGCATAACATTAACAACAAGGATGCCGTTGTATTTCGAACTGTATAAACTTATCAGAGATTCAAAGCGCTATTTAATTAGTATCATGCATTAAAGATCAACATAATTTCTGCAATAAAATAAGAATAACGGGGTCAAGGTGAATTAAAGGCTACCAAGCAGGGTAATTAAGGGCTACCAAACAGGGGAATTAAGGGCTTCTAAGCAAAGCAATTAGGGGCTACCAATCAGGGAAATTAATGGCTACAAAGCAGGGTAATAACGAGCTTCCAAGAAGGGAATTAAGGGGCTGTAAAGCTTGGGATTTAAGGGCTACCAAGCAAGGGAATTAACAGCTACCAAGCAATGGAATCAAGGGCTTTTAAGTAGGAAACTTAAGGGCCGCAAACCAGAGGAATTAAGGGCTACAAACCAGGAAAATGAAAAGCTACTAAGCAGAGAAATTAAGGGCTACCAAGAACGGGAATTAAGGGATATCCAGCAGGTGAATTTAGGGCTTCCAAACGGCAGAATTACTGGCTACCAAGCAGGGAAAATAAAGGTTTCTAAGCAGGAAAATTGAGGGTTTTCAAGCAGGGTTATTAAGAGCTTCCATGCAGAAGAATTAAGGGCCACCAAGCAGGGACATTACGAGCTACCAAGAAGGCTAATTAAGGGCTACAAAGCAGCGGAATTAACAGCTAGATGTACCGAGCAGGATAATTCAGATTCCAAGCGAGGGAATTAAGAGCTTCCAAGCAAAGAGTTTAAGAGCTACCAAGCAGGGGAATTCAGAGCTACCAAACAAAGGAATTAAGAGCTTCCAAGCAGGGCAATTAAGAACTACCAAACAAAGGCATTAATAGCTACTAAGCGGAAAAATTAATTAAGAGCTACCAAAGAGAATTAAATGCTACCAAGTAATGGAATTAAGGGTTACGAAGTAGGGGAATGACGGGTTACCAAGCAGGGGAATGACGGGAAACTAAGCAGGGGATCTTAAGGCTATCACGAAAAGTAAAAAAGTACTACCAAGCAGGGGGAATTAAAAGCTACCAAGCATAAGAAATAAGGGCTACCAATCAGGGAAATTAAGAGCTACTAAGAAAGGTAATTTATAGCTACCAAAGAGGGGAATTAATAGCTTCCAAGCATGGAATGAACAGCTACCAAGCAGGAGAATGAAGGGCTACTAAGCAGGGGAATTAAGGGCTACAAAGCAGAGAATTACGGGCTACCAATCAGGGGAATTAACAGCTACAAAGCAGGAGAATGTAGAGCTACCAAGCAGGGAAAGTAAGGGCTACAAAGCAGGACAATAGTCTTTCATATGAAAGATGTAATGCGGAATTTAGCTTATGACTGAATGTCATAATACTACCTTAGGTTAAGAAGAGCCAGAGCTATGTGTAAAAACAATAATTTGAAAGTCAGTAAAAAAATTAGTAATTTAAATGAATAGAAATGACAAGTGACTTAACTCATTAAGTTTTGATGTCACTTTTGTACAGTTTTCAGACGTTTGTACATGATGCTCTCTTTTTTCATTTAAATTTTATTGTAGCTGTGTCATTTATTATCTTACAAGTGTACCCGTAGCCCGCACATTATTTTATGCATGTCAAAAGGGAATATCACCCGTCTTGGTTGGAGGCTAATATAATAAAATTCATTTAATGTCGTCAAACACGCAGTGGAACTGTGTTTGAACTTTTAAATACAAATGGAAAAGGTTCGTTTGAATGCTTAAAAACATTTATTCCCGGTATAATTAATATTGTCAGGAATTGCTTTTTTCGACATATGAGGGTATGCAAGTTGTACTTTGACATACATGATGAAATAATGGTCTTCACGTAACAGCTGTATTTCCAAACTCTAGTGGCTATTTAAATATCAATAAATTCCTGTGTATAACAATGAATTTTTTACATGGCCACTCTTCTTGTAGTAATCTCAAGTTTCAGACTGAATTATGCATATAAAATACTACGTAACTATACTCGATAGTTATCATCAAGTATGCCTTAACATTCATTATATAAGGTGACTGATAGAAAGTTTACAGCACACTGTCATAGCTTACTTTCTTCAAACAGCCTGTGTTACATAAGCTGTCTTCTGATGGGCCGTCCAAGTGTACTGCATCAGGTTTTGCAGACTTCAGTCTGAGTACCAAATTTACATTACATGAAATATTAAAACTAGACATTGTTCAATCTATAAAACAACGTTTAGTTGGACATTTTGTTATTGTCTATTTAAAAGGCACATTTCATAATTTAACATCAAGACTGGATGAGGATATTGTGTTCTCAAGTGGTTCAATAAAGAGTTATGTATGCACACTTACACCACTTGTTAATAACTAGGACTGTTCGTCTTAACAAGGAAGATTTTAGGCTGGCTAGTCGATTCACAATCAGAAATGTTCAACTGACACTAAATGATTTCTGAGAGACACACTCAACTAAACAATACTCCATTGTGACTATGTACTTGAAAAAAGTATTTGGTGTATGAAAACCCATCAATGTTTAAATAGTTTTTTCCTAGAAGATTCTGCCTTAACACTTATTTTACCATTTCAAACAAGCTCCACAAATTGTTATGCAATGTTTTTGTAATTGACTGACAGTTGTAGTTTAATCACATAATATAGAAATACATCAATTTGCTATTTTATCTCATAGACCATCTATGGTAGTATCGTACTTGCATATTTCTGCATATACATTTTTTATTTGTTTCAATCATTGTCAATCCTATATATAAGCAATGATTTTCTTTTGCC
Source organism: Dreissena polymorpha (assembly GCF_020536995.1). Taxonomy (NCBI): domain Eukaryota; kingdom Metazoa; phylum Mollusca; class Bivalvia; order Myida; family Dreissenidae; genus Dreissena; species Dreissena polymorpha. Next base: position 142,883,670 of record NC_068356.1, on the reverse strand, counting down.
TTTAAAATGGCTTTGCCAAATATTTTGGTTCAAAGTGTAGTATTAAGTGGATTTTAACAAGTTTACAATTCAACTGAAATATACAGTATCATTATAAACTTTTCTATAATTAATTATCATCCTACAACTACCCGCGACCTATTTTCTGTATAGATTATGAAATTTAGAGTTTGTTTGCGATAAATCGTGTGGTTAAACTGCAATAAACCATGGAATTATTCTGCAATCAAAACCTATAAATGTTGCCAGGATTTTTCGTTCTTTTAGAGCGGCTTGCATCACCCATGCAACATAGTTGACGAAAGCATTTCACAATGCTAATATGTCCACACTAGTTTACAAAAGCAGCCGTTATAAACTGTTTGAAATAGACATGTTTTGGCACAACACTGTCAAAAACAGACATTTTACATTTGAAAAGTAAAATTTGTTTTGCTGTAATGTTCTGATTTTGCTAATTCTGTTTCCGACTAAGGTAGTGGGCCATGCTTGTTTTAACAGATTACGATCCTTAATAAACAACACCATTGAATAAGTATTAAAGAAATTTGTATAGATTCTATATTTAAAAAATAAGCATGTATGGAGTCACTTCAAAGAAATCAAAGTGAGATCTAAACATTCACTTGTAAAACGGACATGGGTTTAATTATAAGGAAGATTATGGGACGGAAGTGAAAACACATGAGTAATGTAGTTAAGACCAAGAGCGAGACAAGTGCAACAATCTGAGTCAAACTTTTATCCTAATCCGTTTATAACTGTAAATATAGTTTAAAGGTTGATTAATTGCTTTTCAAATTTAATGAAAAACAGTACAATGCATATTCTAGCAATGCATTCAAATTTCAAGATTTGTATATATTTATGATTTGTAAGGAATCCTATGCGGATGTGACATGGCACAATTGTTAGTGACAAAGGTTTTATAGGGATCTTTTCACGTTTTGATAGATTGACTAAAATTACAAACAAAATGTTTCAGATTCACAAATTGTCGTTGTAGTTATGATATTTGTGAGGAAACATTAACACTGAACATTTGTCATGCTCTAAAATATCCATTATATCATTATGCATCTTTTGACGATTTTAAAACCTGAAAGTATTGCTTTGCAACGCAAAACGAATAAATAATTTGGAGAGTTCTGTTGTTGTCTATATATTTTGCAACACTACAAGGATTGCTTATACAGCGTATAAAATACACAATTAATTGTATGAGCACGGATGGCCAAGTGGTCTAAGCATTAGACTTTTACTCCAGGGGTCAGTGGTTCGAACCTAGTTAAGGGTTATTTTTTTCCTTCTTTAATTTTATTCTTGTTTTTACTGGAGCTTTTTAGATCCAATGTTTACATTTATCAATATAATGTCAATGTAATGACAAACTGAAACATATAAAACTCTGTGAAAAGGTACCTTTAAACTTGGAAAAAATATATGGCTTACATTTCTCACAATAGAACTGAAATTCAATCTATAACGTATGTGTCTTACCAAACAGCAACCAACACATTGACACACCTTGTAATATTTGTCAAAGGTATTCACTTGTATTTCATTCATATAGTTAAATCAATTTGAACGTATTTAGCATTAATATGCTAAAACAGTTTTGATACGTGTTAGGACTTAGAATATCAGAGTAACTTGCGTCATCTTATGGGCGTTTCTTACTTCCAAGCTAGAATGTATTTACGGGTTCGGGAAGTCAGTTACAGTGTGAACTGTTTGTTACACACAGATCAAAGCAACTATGAACACAGAGAATAAGGTTATGTTGTATTCGCAAGCGTGACTTGCAGTAATCGTCTGTCGGCTGTATAGGCCTCATAAAATAATACTATTTTTTACGAATTATTATGACATCACCATCCTAACAAATATCCCTAGGGGAGTTCGTAACTATGTTTAATTATTTAATATTAGTCGATTGAATGTTTTAAGCTTTTTAGTGTTTTTGAAAGTTGTTGTAAGTTTGAATTTCTTTGAACGGGAATTTTTGTGAAATAGGTTTTTGCACTTCCGACATCGAGTTAAGTAGGAGTTATCGCCCATGCTAAATAGCCTTAAGACACAGTATGAAGTTATTTTGATAAGATATTATGTAAAATAACACAGTTATGATTAATTTTGACATTTTTTTTTATTTTACAGTTAAGTAATATAATTATTACTAATGTAAAGTGGAATGTGTGTATTCCTTTAATTTCATAATACAAAATATACTTAATGATAAAACAAACCAAGTTTTGATACCGTTAATTTGATGAGCACGATAATTGTATTAACTAATACACAACATTTACGATCATATTTGTATGATTGTACATGTAAATGTATCTTCACTACATGACTTTTACATAATTTATTAACTATTTAGAAGGGAATTTGTGTACCAACATAGATGCTTCCGTACTGTATAAGCTTACACACATATCGAAGACGTGTTTACTTAGAGATTTAAGTCGCTATATAATGAGTATATTGCGTTACATATTAAGGACGTATACTGCAGTTTTAATGAAAATGTTGCTATACCTAGAAATTGATAATTTTTTATATTTAGCTCGAACCATCTTTGTGGATAGAAAAATACAATAAAAATAATGGGACACCGGTGATATTCATTTTTTATTCGCACTTTAACAACACGCCTATTTCAGCACAAGAACAATTCACCAATAAGGATATAACATAGACATTTGAGTAAATTAATGAGAAAAGTGTTGAAAACAACCTCGTTTGCTCTCAAAATATATAAAACTGATTTGATTTAATTTGACTGCATTTTATTTTTAAACATGAATCGATTGATTCATGGTTTTATCATGTTTAAACAAAAACAAAAACAATTTCATATATGAATTGAAATAAAATGCATCAAAGTAATTTTTATTTTTACATGCCTTCCTGTTTCTAGTTTTTTTCCAAATTTACCTAAATGTTTAATGAGTGATAATTTAATACAAATATAAAAAGAAAACAATAGGTCATCGGCGTCGTTTGTTCACAAATGCAGTTTAACTGCATGTATTAAAATACAATTTAAAAGCACAGCGGAAACCATGTACATGGTGCAGGTCAAAACACATACAAGTACATGTATTCCTGTATGCCAATGAAAAAGTAGATTTAAATGAAAATACGAGTGTTTTGTAACAAGATCAGTACAAGTAGGTAAATACAGCACCAAACTTCAAAAAGATGTAAACAAAACATTTAAAGGGCATATCGACGGTATTAATTGTAATTCTTGACATGACCACTGGGGGCTGACGAGGTCAAAGCGTAGTCCGTTTCGCTACGACGGCGGGTATATGTTTTACTACGAAAACATTGTTTAAATACACATGACATCGAGAACGGATTAGTCGAAAATTGTGTTTAAAAAACAGGTAAGATTATGCTTTTCTAATAACAAAACTCTGAATTTAAGAACAATTACATTTCATAGGTCTGTTACATCAAATTATAATCCAAGATGTGTCTGGTTTATGCGGTTAAACATGAAATATACCGCTGATGTATCAAACCGAAGTCAAGTTTCACTTTAAAAAATGCAATTAGGGTTTACAACTGTGTTTAATTGACACAATTTTACAATTTCCATATTGATCTATAAATCGTTAAGCCACTGGTGTGTTTAGAAATGTGTAGGGTGACCCAGTTATCAGAAATAAAGGCTAAATATTATTATTAGGCATGATCATGTCTCTGACAGTATTCGTATATGCCTCGCTACGACAACGCTTTAGCGTGTATGGGTTTCTCACAGAAGACGTATTGGTTATCTCTCAAAGGCAAAATAAAGAAAAGTTTTTTCAATACAGAGTCATGGAGTGGCTGGATGTTTCCCTTGAGGAAGAGGTAGAAACAACGGCACAACATGAAGCGCACAGTAAATTTACATCGTGTTACAATGCGGTAAAGGCCCAGTCTCACTATGATGCCGGTGGAGTCCCAGTGCGTGATCAGGCATCTACCGGGATGAACCGGTGCTCCACTGGGATGAACCGTGAACGACCGGGGCTCCACCTGGAAAGTATTAAAATGTTTAATACCTCCAGGATGAACCGGCAGTCACCGGGTAGGACCAGCACCGGGAACAACCGGAACGGCACCTTAGCTCCACCGGGGCCAAACACACCCCGCAGAGCTCCGGCAACGCCCCGGTGGAGCCCCGGTGAATGCCGGCAGAGTCCCTTTATAGCTACGTTACATAAGTAAACCGGTGCTCTGACGGTGCCGTCCCGGTTGTTTCCGGTGCCGGCCATTGCCGGTCTTTCCCGGTAACTCCTGGATCATCCCGGAGGTATTAAACATTCGAATACTTTCCCGATGGAGCCCCGGTTGTCCCCGGTTAAACCGGGGCGTTGCCGCAGCTCTGCCGGGGTCTGATGCCGGTATTGCCCCGGTGAGTGCCGGCGTAGTGACGGTATACCGGGGCTCTGCCGGGACTCTGCCGGCTTTCACCGGGTTCAGCCTTTTCGTTTGGATGTTCATGCGCAAAGTGAAGCACGGCATCTTTTGCACTGGAAAATGGCGGTCTGCAGTAACTGCAAACTGCATGTGATATGTCCTGAAATGGATACAGAAACTTCGTTGAGCAACCTATACATTATATTTGTACTTCGTTGCGCAACCAATACATACTCTGTGCGAAACCTATACATAAAGCGACTTGTAATTTCCTTCGAAACAAAGCATTTGAATATTTAAAATACATGTTCGTAACCTGTTTTGTACTTTAAAATGTGTAATTTACACTGAATCAAAGTAACATGTAGTTTTATTTAATTTAAGTTACCGCAATTGGCTATTTTAACAGAATACCCATCTTATGCATTGCTTCAAATCAAAATATTTCGATTTTAGCTCAAAATAATCTTAAAGGTTGCAACTACGGGCATTTGTTATTAGTTTGTTATTGAAAATAAGTACCTACCATTACTGGATGTTCCGTTCTCTAATCCAAAAACACCAGAAAAGATGAAACTCGCCTGATTAAGTAGTGTATTTACACAATGTTTTCGTAGTAAAGCATATACCCGACGTCGTAGCGAAACGGACTACGCATTGACCTCGTCAGCCCCCAGTGATGACTTGACCAAAGTTGTTATGTATGCAAATGTAAAATTAGATTTTAATTTAAGTGATTATTAAATTATGTGTAGCAAGATCAAACAAATATAAGTTTATACTGAACCAAACACAAAACAAGATAATTGAATACATTTAAAGGGGCATACCGCAATTATTGTTTGAAATTCTTGACATGACTTTACCAATTTATTGTTGTATGCAAATGTAGATTTGAATATCAAGAAAATACAAATTATACATGATGTGTATCGAGATCATTACATTAGGTTAATTAAGAATTCAAATAAAAACAATACGTATACAATACACTTAAAGGGGCATATCAACGATATTAATTGTGATTCTTGATATGACTTCACCAATTCACGGCATATCATTTGTATGAAATAATGTATATTAACGACATACCATATTATTGGAATTGCTAGGAAAACATATATATGAAAATCAATTTTATCTTCACAGTTCGTGTACGATTTAAATCTAATCCAACACAAATATTGCGTTTTAAGGAAAACGTTTGCATACTACAAACAAGTTTGCATGTGAATAGAGATACTACAGAAGGCGATTATGGCGTATATATAAAGCAATCATTCACTACCTACATGCACTTCGTTAACTATAATGAGTTTTTTTTTAATTATAATAATCTATTAGTTGTTGATACGTCCTTGTAATGTAATAATACTGAAATCGGTATTTTGCTTTTAAATCTACACTGACTCAGATATTTTAAATTATATAATACATTTATTACATATAGCATACTGTTCGATAGATCAATCTTTTGCTGATATTAAAATAAAATAAACATTGAGGGTGGTGAGTTTTCTTGTTTTATTGAGCTTTGAACTAAACGATTATTTCGACGTTTGTGTTCACCTCGCAAATATGCCTTAAAGAACAAAACTGAGCACACAAGTGAAAAATCTGTTTAAAAAAGAGTAACTCTCTGCGTCGATTTATAATTATGATTACAATTTTATTTAATATCATAAACCATTAAATGGATATCAACAAAGTTAATTGGAAAAATAAAAAAATATATAATTTCTTACTTTCAACTTTTTATACCTTCCCGCATATAGATTTCATTCCAATTTACCCGAATGGCTCGTGGGTTATCAAAAAGAAATAAGAAAACAGATAAACAAGCAAATTCGTTGAATAGATATCCCCCGCAACATTTTTTTTTGTGACAGACGGGCGGACGAACTGACGTACGTACTGACAAGGCCAATTATATATCCCTCCGCCTTTAGAGGGGGTTATTTACTAAGTCACCCGGGTCTTTTGTTCACATTTACAATTCAAAATACAACTCGCAGTCAAACAATAAATGCTAAGTTCCAACAAATCACGACTGAAAATGCACTAAATAAATAAAATATCCGATCCTGTGTGCTCAATATAATGTGGGTCATTGTTCTGTAAAAAGTTAGAAGAATAAATCTTATTGAGAATCCATTATATACTTCTATTTTAAAGGCTGTTGTTTTCCCATTCCAGAATACGCGCCTTATCAAACTCCCCTATGTCACGCGTGATCCCATGTCTTGTCTTAAGTATTTCAGTGTCACACAAAAAAATAAAGGATTTCACTCTATTTAGTAGAACGATTTAGAACGCTTTGCATTCGTGTAATATGACGTTATGTGTGTATTATAAATGGGTTGCAGGCGTGGTACCGGCGTACGTTCAACTACTTTGCTTAACGATCGACCAGCCTGTAAATGCTTTAGTGTACAGCAATTTGTTTTTTAATCAATTGCTTACAACAATAAACACAATGTTAGTTTTGTTCGAATCATATTGGTCAGAGAGAAATAAATTAAGCGAAAAAATGCAAGTATTTTATACACGTGCGACAAGATGCACCAACAACCGCAAATGTTTCAGAAGTATCAGAGCGTCGTTGATGAATAATTTTAATTCATCAGATATTATATGTAGTGACTGATTTGAGAAATAAAAGTTTTCCGCTTTATTTTTAAGCATAATAGCGGTTATCGTTAATCGATAACCGATCGTTATTGGAGTGCGGTCTGTCCTGTTCTGTTCTGCTCTGTAAAATAGTAAGGATAATTTGATCGGGATGACGTTAGGTTTGCATCGCCTGATGTAAGATATTAGGGATAATTTGATCGGGATGACGTTATGTTTACACCGCCTAGTACTTCCTCTTTACGGAACAGGCGAAAATTGAAAGGTTCGAAAAAATGTTCCTGAAACATTTTGGCAAAAATAATTTAAGTAGTACAGCATCATTGTTTAATAAGTTCAGAGTTTAAGCATTATGACTTAAGGGGTGCTGTAGGTGATGTTTAATTAGATGACATTTATTTGCGCTCGATTGTTATCGATTAAAAAGGTTGTTATTGGTGGTCGTCCTCATCATCATCACAAACTCGTATTATGTTATTGGTATGAGTGTTATGCGATAAAATGATTATGCACCAGTAAGTTGCAGTGTTAAATGTAATTTTCATTTATGTATTTATTTTATTGTTCATGTTTCTAAACGATTAAGTCCAAGTCACTTTAACATACCGAAGGCCAAAGCAAAGAGTAATCGAGCCACGGATTCCATGATGGAACTTGAAAACCTTGCAGAAACCGTATCAAAGCATATGCGACAGGGGAATTGTCCTAAGAGTGTTAGTCCGGCTGTGGAAACGGTCACTGGCAGTGGGTCATCTGGTACAGCGCAAGGCCCTGGGTCATCCAGTTTAGAGGCAGTCCCTGGTACTAGTACGCATGCTACAGAGTCAGCCCCGGGTCATTTATTGAGTTGATCCTCGATGCAACTGCTCCAGAGATGCCAGTTGGCGTGGAGGCTTACCCAGGTAATGAACAGGTGTTGTCTTTTGATATTGACACTAACCCCATACCAATTGCTGGTGTGCACAACCAGTTGGGTTTGCATGTATCACCTGCCATTACAGATAAGATTTCAGGAATGTACATACATATGGCTTTACTATTAGAGACTCAACCAGGGGAACAGGTGCGTGGTTTGTACCTTAGTCCATCTGGGCAGTTGGTTATCAAACCACTTCAGCCTTCAAAATCAATAAATACGATTGAAGCGTGGTCAGACGCATTTTAATATATGCTAGTATCTTCATAACAGCACACCCGCACAGGACGCAGGAGTTACTCAAGTACACGAGTAGAATTAGGGCTGCGGCAAGGAGGCATGCAGGACTGGTTTGGAAAGCCTTTGATCAGCAGTTCCATTTGCGCCTTGCGGTTGATCCTACTGGTACCCGAAATTGCCGTAACAACAAAACATTCTCTTTCAAGGGTTATTTCACAGTCAGATGTTTTGGTTAATGAGAAAGATGGCATCATCCAACTTGTTATTAGGTTTTTTAAAACGGATCAATATGGTTCAGGGACAATTTTAAAGATAACCAAATCCACTTCCACAGAAATATGTGCGGTAAACAACATTTCGGAATTCATGAAAAGACGCCCACCTATTAGTGGGCCATTCTTCTGTCATTTAGATGGAAATCCCTTAACGATATACCAATTTTCAGCCATTCTTAAAAAAGCTTTGGGCTTCTTGCAGCTGGATTACGGCAAGTTTACATCGCATTCCTTTAGAATAGGGGCAGCCACATCTGCGGCAATGGCAGGTTGCGATGTCGAAACTATAACGAAAGCGTTCAGAGGCGTATCGGGTTTATCTTAAGCCTGAATCCGTTTATACATTACCGCAAGTGTCATTTTTTTTCAAGCTGCAGCTTGTCTTTACCTGTTTTGTTATTGTAAGGGCATTGTTGTAACTAGAACAAATTCATTCTAGGTCATATAACAGTGTGGATCCATGGTTCATCCATAGTGAATCAATCTTTTGTAGCGGCGAGACAGCGGCCGGAAGATGTAAATCTGGGTTTAACAGACGCAGACATAATGTGGCAGAGATATGGTGGTTTGTCACTGTTGGATGTTGTCGGCAAATTAAAGACATTGAAGAAAGTTGCTGAGACACCAGATTTGATCATATTACACTGCGGTGGTAATGACTTGGGTCGTCTGGATTGAAATAAACATTCGTTCTCTTATAGATGTCATTATTAACTTCATTATGATAATTTCAGTTTCAAGTGTAAAATATTGTGATCCCAAATTTTGCCACGCAGTTCGTGGCGTTATTCAGATGATCTTGTCGCTATAAACTCTTGTAGGATAAGAATAAACAGTTACGCAGCAAACAAAATTATGTACATAAATGAGGGTTTCTATATAAGTATGATACCTTAAGGGAAGTAACTCCAGCATTATTCGCTGCAGACGGAGTACACCTGTCCTCCCTTGGAAATTCTGTCTTTATTGAGCAGATAGCGGGCAAACATAATTATTTTGGTTCGCTGTCACCAAAAGATCATTAACATAACATTTCTAGTTATTTTGGCGGTGAAGTTAGCCTCAGTTGGGCATATAATTTTTAAATAAGCCTTTGTGGCATTAACTTTTTGCTGGTAGGTTGTCCTAAAAGGCACAATTTGCTCGACGGCCTGTTGAATCAAAGCTGTGATCAACACGATGAGTTCGGGAACCATGTCCAAACAGGGGAACAACAAAGTCTTGTCGAAATTAAATGTAGAATATTCAGTGAATACATGTTTTTTCAAGGGTATTATGTTTAATGTGCTTTTTAGGTCGATGGGATGTGGAACAACAAACCTGCTTTGGTGAAATCCAGTTACACATAATAGTAAAATTTAGCTTAGAAAAAGGATGCAAGATTTCTTGTTGGGTCTTACAGGATTTGACCGGGTAGTCGTTGTCCGGCAATCGGTTGTCCTCCAGTCTCCCAATAATAGCGGCTATCGTTAATCGATAACCGATCGTTATTGGAGTGCGGTCTGTCCTGTTCTGTTCTGCTCTGTAAAAGAGTAGGGATAATTTGATCGGGATGTCGTTAGGTTCACACCGCCTTATGTTAGATAGTATGGATAATTTGATCGGGATAACGTTATGTTTACACCGCCTTGCTACTTCCTATTTACGAAACAGGCGACCATTGAAAGGTTCGAAAAAATGTTGTTTAACAATTTTGGCAAAAATAATTTAAGCCCACCCACCACTAACCCAACATTTATATGTTATCATGTTTAATTACAAGTGTTGCTTTGGTGCTCTCGTATGTTTTATTTTTCAGTTTCCATAAATTTATGCTCATGGAGTCGGGCGTCAGTAGGCATTGGAACAAAGAGGCTAACACCAACGTCGTGGTTCCCACATACACGCTAACACCAACATCATGGTTCCCACATACAGTTTTGAGTGCGGCGGACAGCGACTAAACAACATAACTTTTTATACTTAAGTTGGTAGTCTAATAGTTTAACTCGACATTGATGCCTGCTCCACGGATCAAACTATCATTCAGCAATATAGCTAATTTTGGTCTTTTTTGACCAATTAAAATTCAGTTGACGTAAATTTGAAGTTAGCCTTTTGTGAAAGTTTGAAATTTGAAGTTAGTCTCAGTTGGCATATACTTTTAAAATAAGCCTTTGTGGCATTAACTGTTTGCTGGTAGGTTGTCCTAAAAGGCACAATTTGCTCGATGACCTGTTGAATCGAAGTTGTGATCAACACGATGAGTACGGGAATCATGTCCACAAATCCAAACCGGGGAACAAGACAGTCTTGTCGCAATGAAATGTAGAATATTCACTGAATACATGTGTTTTCAAGGGTATCATATTGTATGTGCTTTGTTGGTCGATGGGATGTGGAACAACAAAATCTGCTTTAGTGAAATCCGGTTAAACAAAATAGTAGAATTAAAGTGATATTATGGGCATCTAACAGTATACAGGTGTTTATCGCAACCGTTGTTTATTTTTGGTGTTTTCACTTCATATACACTTATATTTGTTAATGCAGCATCAACATACTAAAACAATATCCCGCAAAGAGAAAAATATTGCATTTGAATATCAACCGTACTTTCGTTTGACAACTGATCACGCATGAACACTGTGAACATAACTTTAGTTTTAGTGCAGATTCGTTTATACGACTTAAAGACACCATTTTATTTTAAGGATCATTTCGGCTTACAGGACCGGGTGGGTCAAGTAAATTATATAATATAAAATATATTTTTATAAACAACTGGTAGCAAGATGAGTTGCAGATAATTGGTCAGTAACCACATTTTAACTTACTCTTTTGACCTGTTAATTCTTTTCAGCTCAATTCAACTGTGAAAAATGCCCATAATATCACTTTAAGATTAGAAAAAGGATTTCGTGTTTGGTCTTACAGGATTTCACCCAGGTAGTCGTTGTCCGGCAATCGGTTGTCCTCCAATCTCACAATAACATGAAATGTACATAACGATTTTGATTATATTTTATATATAACAAATATACTTTAATTGCATGATTTAACAATATGATGATTCAATGATAAATTGCTTAATTTGAAGGAAAGCTATCCGTTTTAAACAAGTCGTACTTGCGACACAAACATTTTCAGCTATAAGGAAGTATTGACTGTTTTCCGTAATGAGATTCTTGCCTGTTACAAACACGCGATAAAAACAAAGGTTTGTGTAGTCGCAGGAATGATGGTCGATTCTTACTGTGTTATTTAGGGGCCACAAATTGTTTATCAATTTTCTGAACTTCATAACACTTTATTTCTTGTTATCATTCCCTTATTGAATATGCATCCCGTTTTTATTCGAATATCCGAAAAATCATACACTAATTGCGCAACCGGTGTTACATAAAATAAAAACAGAATATTGGGTTAATAAAATCAATTCGTTTCTACAATTTCACTGTTGACATAAACGGAGCTAAAGCTACAAACTGCTTTTGAAGTTTTGATAAGTGTCAACATAATGGAGTTTTGCCTACAAAAATCGTTGCAGTCCTTGCAAGAACACGCGATTGCTATTAAAATCCGCCGCATCCAAAAATATTTTTGGAGTGTAAACTTCCTCCGCAACAATTTTGACAGGTAGTTGCGAGCTGGGTTCTTCAAGGATCGTTCGTTTTTCTATGAAAACTTTTTGTAGCATATTTTTGCCGCTACGCTGCTAAAAGCAATTTTAGCTATTGTGTTTGTGCAAAAGTGATCTTTTCAGTAGTTGGACTGCAACCGGAAGTTTCGTAAAAAATGTCTGACATGGAAAGCGTGTATTACCACAAAATCTACTTTAAGTTACCATTTAAAAACGCGCAATTGTCAACGCCTTTCTCTTTCCTTTTCATTATTTCAGATATCTAAACTTAGTTTACATTTAAAGACGAATATGTAATCTTACGAAGATTCAAATAAAAAGGTATGTCATGCCATTTCTAAGAAAATCTCATTTATGAGCATCCAACGAAAACAGGATTTCGAAAGTGATTCGGAAAGCAAGAAAGTAATTCTCAATGAATTCACCCCAACAGTTCAGCTTTCACTGTATTACTCACCCAATGAAATGCACTAACATGTTGCAGACACAGATATAATACAGGGCATAACAACAAAAGGCATGAGTACATCTTTAGAGATAGACATAACATTCGACCACACATTGATTTAGAGGACGTTAACTTCGAAAGAACGCTGAGCAAATATTAATCGATAAAATTGTGTGTCCTAGTATGTAATGAATTGAAATCTAGAGGCATTTGGTGATGGTACATACAACAGAAAATTGCAAACCATCTTACATGTATAAACAACAGATTATTGTCAATCAAAATGACATTAATATTGGCAACAAAATATACTTATTTGACGGTAAAACATATGAAATACTTAGATGTCTATGCACACGTTCATTTAAACTGCTGCACAATTCTTGTGGTGAAGCCAGTGTCTGTCATATATTGAAGTACGCATCAACATGACAATTGTCAACACGAGCAAAATGTGCAAGGTATGTGATTTACAATATACAACTCATGAGTCATGTTAATCCTAAACAATATAAGCAATGATATTAAAATACTTTCAATACCTAACAATGGTTTTGTAATATATATATCGTGATAAATCTGTTACTCCACAATATGATTGCAGATGTTGCAATGTAATTAAACGCAAAGCAACAATCGAAACGTTACACGCGACCATTTTACAAAATTTTACAACAGGAACACGCAACAGCTGTCTGAATAACAAAAAAACACTACAATGTAATTTAGCGAAATCAATCTCTGAAGCTTGATATGTCCGATTGTGTTTACAAGTAACACGGATTGTCCACATTGAAAAAGCTCGGTTATTGCAAGCAAATCAGGATCGTCCTAACTGTTTAAATAGGCGTGCATATACTTTTTTTTACATATTAAGACAGTTTTCAAACTTTACAAAAAAATAGTATATATAAATTATCAAAACTGCCCTATTACACATTTGACCAATATGCTTTCTGAAAAACATGTTATTATTTTAATTTCGTTACATCACGTGTATCTTTCATGCAAGTGGAATCCCGGTCATTTTCATCAGTAACTGCATCTTGTGCAGTAGCATAGATTTCCTGATAAATTGAATAAAATATTACTATCTTTACAAGATGTCTCCCACAAAAAAGACATGTGTCCATGAAAATGTTTGATCTATCTTTGCAGGAGTACATCGACTGCATATGTAACTCAAAGAAAACTAGTTTAGTCTTGCATTGTATCTAATTATCGACAAATAACTTTAAACACAATGCCACTTATAATAATGATTAATGATATACGTTAATTTTGTTATAATCAGATTATCATTGGATTTAATCATCATCATCATTATCACCATCCTCATCATCACCATCGTCATCATCATCAACAACATCATCGTCGTCGTCGTTGTCATCGGCACCGCCACCGCCATCATCAACAGTAAGTATAAATAACAAGAGCGCCGCATGACGGAGCAATATACGCCCGATTCGTGTGCCATTGGAGATGATACACTGATGATTGATGTATTTGTTTTGGAAATAAGCAAAAAAAATATTGCATGTGTTAATCGGTTGCATGTCTCCAATCAGACCTGACTGATATATAATCTATATACTACCTCTGACCAAGTTTGGTGAATTCAACTTGAACTAGAGCTTTGTCACTGAATGTGACTTATACCCCCATACCACTTTGACGCAGGATAAAAAGTTGTTTAAAAGTTTCGGATGAATACAATTTGAATTAGAGTCCGGACAAAGTGGCGCCGTTGAAAATGCACTAATTGACCCTATGACCTAGTTCTTGACCCGACATGACCCATATTCGAACTTGACCTAGATATCAACTAGATGCAACTACTGACCAAGTTTGGTAAAGATCGGATGAATACAATTTGAATAAGAGTCCGGACAAAGTGGCGCTGTTGAAAATGGACTAATTGACCCTATGACCTAGTTTTTTACCTGGCATGACCCATATTCGAACTTGGCCTAGATATCAACTAGATGCAACTACTGACCAAGTTTGGTGAAGATAAGATTTATACAATTTGAATTAGAGTCCGGACAAAGTAAAATGCACTAATTGACCCTTTGACCTAGTTTTTGACCCAGCATGACCCATATTCGGACTTGACCTAGATATCAACTAGATGCAACTACTGACCAAGTTTGGTGAAGATCGGATGAATACAATTTGAATTAGAGTCCGGACAAAGTGGCGCCGTTGAAAATGCACTAATTGACCCTATGACCTAGTTTTTGACCCGGCATGACCCATATTCGAACTTGGCCTATATATCAACTAGATGCAACTGCTGACCAAGTTTGGTGAAGATCGGATGAATACAATTTGAAATAGAGTCCGGACAAAGTGGCCCCTTTGAAAATGCACTTATTGACCCTATGACCTAGTTTTTGACCCGGCATGACCCATATTCGAACTTGGCCTAGATATCAACTAGATGCAACTGCTGACCAAGTTTGGTGAAGATCGGATGAATACAATTTGAATTAGAGTCCGGACAAAGTGATGCCTTCCGCCCGCCGCCCGCCGCCCGCCGCCCGCCCGCCGCCCGCCCGCCCGCCAAGGGGTTTCACATAATACGTCCCGTATTTTATACGGGCGTTTAAAAAGTAATCGAATGTTTACCACAATAGTGTGTACAATCGAGCAGTTTCTCTTCATGTGCACATGTTTACGAAATGCATATGTCTAGTTTGAAGCTGGCCTGATCACAACGTGCTTATGGTGAGCTATAGAGATACCGTGATATTCGTTATCTGTCCTTGCACCCTTCCCTGTGTCTGTCGGTTTTGTTTTGGTCAACTATTTGCTTAAGCAATCTCTACTCCTAAACCGTTTGGCAGATGTTCATGACACATAACAGGAATTATCATTGTGTTCAAATCTGTTCGGTCCTTTGCACAGATAGGTCACTATAGCACACACATGGAAACTATTAATGAAATCGAAAAGAATTGTGTAACATGTACTGTAACACTTTATAGTGGCCTTCTTTTTTCTGTGAATCATGCCAGGGGCCCTGAGGGTAACTTTTTTAATTTTATGTACGTGAAAACATAACATGGTGTTGCTATTTTGTAAATTAAATACGCAGAGGTTTGGATTTTTCTACCGATTTTGTTAAAAATTGTGCTCTTGTGGTTTACACTAGGCCCCGCATGGGGTAATTTGTTTTACTCAGATGTGTCAAGTGAAATCATAAACTTAAGTTCTTAATCTGCTTGGCTCAGAAGTTTAATATTAAGTGTGTATCATCATTTGTGGTCAAATACAAAGTTAGTTCCAATCACCACGTCTGCGTTAATAAAGGTATATATTGAAAACAAAATTATCCTTTGAACTTGCAATACCATGAGGTTTAAAATGCTTTATTCAACATTTAATTGTAATAATTTACCAAGTTTGTTCAAATCATGCCCATGTGGACGAAACGGGCTACGTCACAAGGGTGATTTATTACATCGAAAAATGTAAAGACAAAATTTTCACAATCTTGTCATCAAACAAGTCAACTCAAAAACGTTCATACTTGGTATGTACATGTAGCATCATCTTATGGTAGTAGTTGGTTTTTAATTATGACAATTGGGTCAAAGCTGTGGTAAGATTGCAATATTGACTTAACACAAATAGCTTTCAAATCTTCTCTGCAACAAAAAACCACATAGATTTGTACATAACAACAGGTTTATGTCATTTACTTCGTTTGTTAAAATTTACCACTCTTCGCTTCATATTGTGAACAAAATTATTTATTTTCTTCTCTAAAATGCCCATACATGTAAAACAATTATTTAACAGTTAATAGTGGTCCTATACTAAAGTTGTTGAAACTATGCATCTGTAATTGATATTGGAAACACAATGTGGTGAATGTGTTTTAAAATGTTTAAACAGACTTACATGGCAATTTATGTTCAAATAATTTCCCTTGCTGTCAATTATAGTAGCTTCTAAACAGGATAATCGAGTATTTTATCACTGAGCTAATACAAACATATTATAGTATGGTAATAAGGTAAAGCAGTAATTACTCGTGGGTCACTTAAGGTGGTGTTCAAATGCCTTACGGTTGCTTTGGCCGAGCTTTCGGGTCGAAAGGATGTGAAGCGGTTTTTGTAATATGCAATTTATATCTAGCCGTATAGCTTAAACAATACCGATTTGTATTCGTTGCACAGGTACATGTGTTTACATTCCATTAAAATCGTTATTCTAATACTTACTATATCCCGTCCAATGAAGCGTGCATGCCGCATAATATTTATGACTGAATTTTGTTTTTGTAGACTGGTGTATATAAAGTAAATTTGTATTTGGACACAGACGGGTCTAAAGTCACACCGCAACTAAAGACACCACATGACGGGAATTATGGATGTATATGCTATTGACACAGAGTCGTTGGATTAAAAGAGACATTTGAATTAATAGAGGCTTAATTGATGCATATTTGGATAGAGAAGAAATGCTCCATAAATCCAACAATCCGAACATAAATGCAAAAATCCAACACTACTATAACACATTTTAGTTTATGGAAGATTTAGAAACATAGATGTCTTATGTGGCCATATGATATAACGAATAAAATTGAGACGTGAATGTAACTATTATTCTTGTCGACAAAAAGGCAGTTACCATGTACCGTATAATTATTGAATAAGCTTATTTATAAAACCTAGTACCAGCAGTTCCATATATGTAAACATTTTTTATCGTACCTTAAAGTACAAAATTCTTATGCAATGGTATTTATGACTATTAATTGATCTTTGTGTATTTTTATACATTTGTTGTTACAACTTCACGCGTTCATTAATTTCTTTGATTTATAGGACCACGCGACGAAGGGAATCGAGGTGTGCAAATCGACAGTTCTTGACATTAACTGTCGAGTGGTGTACGATCAATTTTGTTTTCCAACAAATGAAATTGTTGACTACAACACCATGTAAAATTTACATAGTTCTTTTTTTATTAAAAAAGATTCAAGACTTCAAACGACATTCAGATAGTAAATGTTTTATGTATAACATTTGTTAATCGGTTAAGATTTGTCACATGATTTTTCATTATATGTCGTTTCAGATTTAGTTGCATCAGAAAAGAGGAATGAAATGGTGTAACCAAAACATTTGAAGACGTCCGTAATGATCTTCTAGCATTGTTCAACAGAGATAAAATTTTAGTTGGACACAGTCTTTTTTACGACCTTAACTTGCTCAAGGTACGTAGCGCGGTGTTTCTTTAATGTAATAGATCGCATTACATAGGGTAATATTGGCTAGAACAACGTGCTTGTAGATCTAAACAAGGTCTCACTCGAGAGCCATGTATCATACTTTACATGGAACATAGCAGAAATGTAAACACACATGTTGTCCAATTACTAATGTCGAATATAACTTCATAAGAAATAATTGTGATACTATTGAAACATCATAGATTGTGCACAGCAACGTGATCGACACCGCATTGTTATACCCCCACCTCGAAGGTCTACTCCTAAACGGTATCTCTAAGACATTGCATTGAAAGAACTAAACAGAAGCATTCAGAGCGGAGGTAGTAATTCTTATTTTTTATAAATTTTAGTCAGTGTTGATTTTAACAATTTTTAAATACATTAAAAAAGTAATAAAAGATATAAATCCAATCAAAAGTAAAACGCATATCAATTTGATAGATAGATAGATAGATAGATAGATAGATAGATAGATAGATAGATAGATAGATAGATAGTAGATAGATAGATAGATAGATAGATCGATAGAAGAAGATAGATAGATAGATAGATAGTAGAAGATAGATAGATAGATAGATAGATAGATAGGATAGATAGATAGATGATCAGAGATAGGATAGATAGTAGAAAAGTAGCTAGAAGATAGATAGATAGTATAGATAGATAGATCGATGATAGATAGATAGATAGATAGATAGATAGATGTAGATAAGATAGATAGAATAGATAGATAGATAGATAGAAGATAGTAGATAGATAGATAGATAGATGATAGAAGATAGCAGATCGATAGATAGATAGATAGATAGATAGATAGAAGATGATAGGATAGATAGGTAGATAAGATAGATAGATAGATAGAAGATAGATAGATAGATAGAAGAAGATAGATAGATAGATAGATAGATAGATAGATAGATGATAGATAGGATAGATACGCTTAGATAGATAAATAGCTTAGATAGATAGATAGATAGATAGATAGATAGATAGCTAGATAGATAGATAGATAGATAGATAGATAGAATAGATAGATAGATAGATAGATAGATAGATAGCTTAGAAGATAGATGCTAGATAGATAGATAGATAGATCGATAGATAGATAGCTTAGATAGATAGATAGATAGATAGATAGATAGATAGATAGATGAGATAGATAGATTAGATAGATAGATAGATAGATAGATAGAAGATAGATTAGATAGATAGATAAGATTAGATCGATACGATAGAAGTAGTTTATTTCAGACTTGTACATGGTACATGTCATATTAACACGAGAAATAGTTTACAAGTGGGACAATGTGAATTTTACAACACTAACAACATTTCATTTCAACAATGGTGTATAAGAAATACATTACAGCAATGGTTATTGAATAAACATACAGTTTATAAACAGTAAGAAAGAAGTAAGTATTATTCATGTAACAATAGTTAATTAGAGTCGGTTTATTAATGACTGCCAATAGGCAGTGGAGATGAACAATTACACAATATTGTTATAAAAGGCAGAACGTACACCTAATGCTCCTTTTATAAATGAAGATAATTTGATAAGTTCAATTCTATTTACACTTTTCAATAACTTATATATTTAAACACTGATGGTCGTATACGATATTTCTTATTTATATACTTTTTTCTTAAATCGGAAAAGCAAGGACATATACAAACAAAGTGGTATTCGTCTTCTATATCAAATGTGTTGTTATTTAAACAGTACAGGCAATATCTTTCATTTCTAGGTTATTAGTGTGTCTCCCAGTCTGGATTAGTAAAGGATTGGCAGACATTCTCAATCTACAAAAATAATATCTTAGGCTTCTAGGGACTTCATTTAAATATGTTTCATATTCTAAGGTAACTTTGAACTGCCTATACATATCGAGCACAGAGCTACGTTCAAGGGAACGAGACCATTCTTGTTTGAAGTTATCTATTACCCTGTTTTTAAAGGTACATACACATGAATTTACATCTAAAAAATGCGCATTATCAAATAAGAAAGTAAGTCCATATTCGTTAAACATATTTTTTATATTGTGTACCCAATTTCGGTTACCATCGTCACAATCGGCCACAGCCTGTGAATAGATACGCTTTATGATAATATTATCAGTCGAAATAATCTTGAGCCAATAATTTAAAATGCGAACGTAGCGATTTATAAACAGAGGGTATCTACCCAGTTCTCCATAGACTGCGGCAGTGCATGTATTTGTGGAGACATTTAGCAAACGCTTACAAAACTTTAAGTGAATCCTTTCAATTTCTTTACTTTTTGTGTAGCCCCATATCTCTGACCCATAACTTAAAATAGAACCAACGAATGCATCAAATAGTTGACATAGAACTTTTGGTTTAGGTTATAAATTTCACATTTGTGTAATAAAAGGTTCATCGCTTTAAGGGCCTTTCCGGCTAGATGCTCTTGATTTAGATTAAAGTTTCCTGTATATTTAAATACTAGCCCAAGGTAATTGAAGTTATCTACAGATTCTATTGGTATGCTATTATATGTCCATTTTTCGGAGCGCAATAGTCCACCTCTTTTACGAAAAATCATAATCTTTGTTTTGTCTGTGTTTACTTGTAACCCCCAAGTTTTGCTATACTCGTATAAATTATCCAATTGAGTCTGAATTTCCCTCGGTGATTTACCAACAATAGCCATGTCATCGGCAAAAAGTAGAAGTATAAGTAAAATATCGTCAATTTGTATGCCACATTCTATGTCATTTTGAAGAAACAACTCTAGGTCCTCCACAAATATAGAAAATAACAGAGGTGACATTACCTCACCTTGACGAAGCCCTACTGCATATGAAAAGAAATCAGAATATGAGGAACAATGTTTTACGAAAGATTTTACTTTACTATACATATCCCGTACAATTCTAAGAATTTTACCGGAAATTCCGGATTTGTACAATTTAAGCCATAGACCGTTTCTATAAATAGAATCGAAGCATTTCATCATATCGACGAAAATAACATACAAGCGCTCGTTTTTATACAAGTAATGTATACAAGTTATGATTGGTTTTGGTTTAGGAATATCCTGATCGTGGTTCTGTTTAGTCGATAGTATTAACCTGTTAATATCCAACTTTTATCTATGGAATAAGTGAAAACAATTTCCCGACTTCAAAAACAAATATGAACCTGTCATACTTAATAGCTTCATAATAGGTAACCGAGCGTTAAAATAAAAGTACTTACACGATAGTTGTTTCCATTTAGTAACACTCTTTTCATTACGAAATGGTTTTACAGTTTAAGTGTTTACATTAGTGTACTTGTTTATGTACACTCACTAATTATAAATGTGATTTACACGTTTTCTATGAGGCCATGACAGCAGGAAGGATGCCGAGGTAACGATGACGTTGTTGCTAAGGAAACTGTAATGTTTTCGCTAGTTTTTTATGGTACAAGAAGACCATATTTTGCATGTTTTATTTTTACTTTTTCCCGTTTTGTCTTCAAGTTGTCCGTATGGCAACTAATCTTTAATAATTAAGTGACGTTTCTGTGTGTTTTTTATTGCTTGTGATGAGGAATAGTATGTTTTATATACTTTACTTGGCAAATAATTGGCTTTTATTTGCTCGCAAAAAATGTTCTGTTTGGTCACGTACAAATGAATGTGTTTTTTATATTAATTGGTCAATGTTATATATGTATTGACACACACTCTAAATGACACATGTGCGACAAAGTTATTGTGAATTTGAAATATACTCAAGGTATTGTTGGGTTGCGGTACATACTCAATTTAAATTCAGAATGATAGATAAATACCGTATGACGAGATAATCGTTGTTTTTAAACAGAGGCTTTCTGGATATCGTATGTACATTCAAAATCTTTTATCCCTTGATAACAAGAATAATTAATGCTACCGAATGAATTTTAAATCACAAATATAAGTGCTGGCATGTGTTTATAAACCAGTTAACAATATAACTCTCAAACATGCTTCTTTAGAGCATGAAATGTTATTTAAAACACTTCTGTAAATGGAAGTTAACCTAGTACAGTATAAATACATCAAGACTCTTGACATGAACAAGAGATATTACATATCCAAGAAATACGATCGATGAAAGAAAATATATAAACAGTGAGAATCATATATCACATTTCACATTTTGGTTTGTGAATACATCCCTTCAATCGATAAATGTAAACGTTTGACTGTGACATTTAACCTGTTGTTATGAGCATTAGTGGTGAACAAAAAGTGTGAATTTATCATCGGAACATATGTATACATCGTTTGTCCATAGACCTGTTCACAGGTTAGAAAAAAGATCATAGGAAAGTTGTTTATAATTTAAAATTAATGTTAATAAACGCATGATATTAAAAAAGAATTCCTATCCAAAAAACAATGTGTTTATATAATTATGTGATCGTTTTTTAAGTAATCAAAATCGTGAAAAAAAAAACATTTGTAAGTCTGTCATCGATATTTGGAAAAAAGTGGTAGCCTGTTAACCTTCGCTGTCAATTGTCAAGGATTCCAACCCTGGAGAAAACGATTTTATTTATGCTTTGTCGTATCATTGTATTTTTTTAGTTACTTAAATCATAACAGCTGTGTTTGTATATTACTTTATTTTTTTTCCTGTTTTTGCAACTATTGCTGTTGCTGTTGTTGTCGTATATAGTCATTTGAGTAAAGTTATATAATTTAATAAAAAATATAATTAGCAACGAAGAAAACCGCTTCGTACTAATCGCATAATTGATAGATTGTAAGGGGAGAACACTAGGTACATTTCAATATGCTTATATAAGTTTCAGCGGAGTAAAGTTGGTTTCGTCTAGATAAAAAATGTTTCATATATTTTTTACATAGAAGATAAATATGATTTGTAACAAAGTTGGAAAAATATTCATTTCAAAATTATTCCGTTGAGTTCATTATTAAATTACAGGAATTCCAACATGCAGAAATAATTCAATTCAATTGAAACTTAAACGTTGTGTGCTTATAAATTGCATGCCTAAAGCGTTTGCGATTTCATTAACATGGCTGATTTGGTCTGTGTTAACTGGATTGAACACATTTTTGTGCATCAGTCTCAATGTAAATGAACACATTGCTATGATTCCTTCCGAACAAACCATATAACACGCTCACAAATGTAAACCAAGCGGTAAATATTGTTTATTATTTCCAATACAATGTATATGTTATCACTGAATACATGTTAATCGTGATAGTCTACTCAGCAGATGCAGATGCCGAAAATATTGAATTAAAGAAAAAGAAAGGAATATAAGGTGTTTATTGGCAAACATAAACATATAATAATTTATTCTTTCATAAAATGTACGATGATTTATTTTTTAATTGATGGCACTAAACATGATTGTATCTTACAAAACAACGTAAACATAAGGACGCAGGCTGATCTATATGAAACAATTAATCAGATCGAAATTCTAAATGAACATTTTCAGACAAAACACTTTAATTATTGAGGACTAAGACCTTTACATGTTATTGTAATAACAAATTATTAATGTAAAAGGACACTCCAGTGAATAATAAAAAACATCTAAGACATCATATACTAAATTAAACATACCAGTGCAAAAATAAATGTAACATCAACATTACTTTTTTATGGATATAAACAAGCGACAAACCTACGAGTTAAATAAATAAAAATATATAAACAATAGGACATTGAACATTTCTATAACAAATAACGTCGTTTAA
This sequence comes from Dreissena polymorpha, assembly GCF_020536995.1. Classification (NCBI taxonomy): domain Eukaryota; kingdom Metazoa; phylum Mollusca; class Bivalvia; order Myida; family Dreissenidae; genus Dreissena; species Dreissena polymorpha. The sequence continues at coordinate 142,860,116 of NC_068356.1, read as the reverse complement.
AGCAAAGCTATTAAAGAGAAAGGCGTATACTTGATATATACTCATACGAAATATAAGGAAAAAATTCCGACGTCATTCAGTTACAGCACGGATTGGCAGGCAAAGGACGTCAACTTATGTGTTTTTGTCCAGGTCTGCGTAAACACTTCTACTGTGCATTTCCATGCCTGTATTATAAAAACAAATAAATAAATGCAGTGTATAAAATACGCGATATAGACTTGTCTTTCTTTCTTAAACTGCGATATTATTAAAGGAATGTTCATAATAACATTTATCTAAAATAATTTTACGAATAACAAATGATGTCGAATATTAGATCATGCATTTAAAGCTATTATGTGTTTTTTCTGTTTAAATAGGTTTTTAGTAATGCGTTAAATTTCTATTTAAGTATACAGTTACCTTGGAAACTCGGATATCCATGCGGTAGTTTTTACCAGCAACAACCTGTAATTCCATATAAGATTTATAAAACCCATGGATAATTAACAACCATTACGTGCATTTTTTACACTATATCGTGTTAAATAAAACCGTGTTCACCAATCGTATTACGACAAACGAAAGAAAAGGGAAGTGTAATTCTGTTGTTCTTGTTTTTAAGTCGTTTCACTATTGCGTCTTATATAATGATCATATTGCTATAAATACATATCTGTATGTTCATGGGCTTCAATAGAATATATACACCAATCCGTTAACAATTTTGGAACATACTTGTGGATGAAAACTCACCTGCGTTTCAGCTTTTTCAACAGCATCTACGACGTAATTGGAGCAAATCTGTCGAGCTGCGAATTGTGCTAGTTGTTGAACGGTTCCATCATTTTGGTCAGCCGAGGTCCATCCACCGACTAGTTGGTTTTGGTTCAGATTACCTCTACCTTTAGGTCTCAAATTAGACCCTTGGCGTGCCGCAAAAGCGACGCCGACTAGAACGATGAGCAAAAGTACAGTCTTCTGTGAAGCCATTGTTAAGACCTTTTTCTTCACTGTCCTGTGATAAACAGAATCCACGTTAAATTCAAAACAAACAATAGTCTTAACATGTGTAATTTAAACTGGATTTCACTAAAGTATGCATTAATTCAAAAAACGAAATAATTTCAATCTGTTAAAAGCTTACCTCACCGATACTATCCTGCTTACTTTTGAAAACGTGTATACCACTTGGGCGTTTATATAGCAGCCCTTTCAAAGGGATGTGTGGGCTTAACCTAGTTCTACTTGAGTTTCATCTACTATAAATAATCCGTACAGATATTTAAAGGCACTCGCGTATATTGTATTCCCTACTGAATTATTTCAATTACTTGCTTACATAAATATCATCACACCCTCACGTGCATAAAACGACGATAGTATTTTGTAACAACTGAATGGTTATATGTTTCATTTCCTTCAATAAATTGTAAAGCTGTAAATACATTTTTTTGAAGTAAAGTGTATGTGTTAGTGTGATTATTTCACGAAACGCATGATACTGCATAATCAAGTAAAGTATTATTCTGTTAATGTTAAATTGTCTAACCAGCAGCACAGCTACTTGCGATTAAGGTGTATTTTAAGTTTATCGAACATTTGAAATAATAACTTAAATTATAAATGAGTAAACAAACGTGACTTTTTTTCTTGAAAAACATTCATCACAACATATATGAATTGATAATTTTGATAACATGTGTTTCATTTAAACAACAATGTTTGTGTTAGGTGTGCATACTTTTTAAATCTTTTAATGATATGCGTTACAAACGTTTATCATCGTCATGGATTTGGCAAATATTCATCAATTCCTGAATACCCCAAGTATGTTTAAATGCTTGCATATGGTCGTGCTTTCTGCTACTACTGCTCCAAAAGAGTTTTAACCTTAAACTTATATTGAACGTTTTTTGTGTGGACATGTTCGTTTAAAACAAACCGATGCATCCCACATGCCGCATTTGCGTTGTCCGCAAAGAGCGAGATCGCCTTTCAGAGCTTTTCAAATGTGTGTTCAGCTTTTTTGTCAAATCCGGTTTGCGCCAAAATGAATCGTGAGAATATCAAAACATATTTTTCCAAAAAAAATAAAACAGTTGCATTTCTTTTTTGAAATAAGCTTTGTATTTCATTCATACACTTTAATCAATTGAAAACTTATCTACCAACTTTATGCAAGAACAGTTTTGATTAGTGTTAAGGTTGTCAGTGTTAGTTGTGCCATCATTATGGACGTGTCTATCTCCCAAGCTAGAATTTATTGACGGTTGGGAAGTCTGTTACAACATGTACTATTTTTCTACACACATATAAAAGCCAATATGAGAACAGAGAATAAGTTTATGTTGTAACAAACTTCCCACACGTGACTTGCAGTAATCGACATTCTGCTTTGTAGGCCACATAAAATAATAATTCTTTTTTGCGAATTTATATGACATTATCATCCTAACAAATATCACTAAAAGAGTTCGTAACTATGTTCAGTTATTTAATATAAGTCGATGTAATGTATTCAATTTTTTAGTGTTGTTCTTATTTGTTGTACGCTTGAATTCCTTTGAACGAGAATATTTGCGCAGTAGGCAATTTTTACATTCCCGACATCGAGTCTTATCTGAGTTACCGCCCATAATCAAACGCCTTAATACAAAATATCAAGTTAAGTTGATACAATATTGAATAAATAACACAATTTTGTTTAGTGTTTTCGATTGACATTTGATATTTTACAGTTAAGTAATATTACTAATGTAACGTGGAATATGTTTATGACTTAAATTTGATTATACAAATCATACTTAATGAAAAAACATACTTTGTTTGGATACCGTTACTGTGGTGGACATCATACTTGTATTAATTCATATTTGTATGCCTGTCCATTTCAATTGAACTTGACTTATCGGAATTTACATAATTAATGAACAAAAGTAATAAGAAGGGAATCTGTGTACACATGTGTTTGGTAAGATTTGTCTATAATAACCATAACCTCTATTGTATTTCGAACTGTATTACGAACATATTAAAGATCTGTTTTCTCAGAGATTCAAATTGCTATGTTATGAGTATCTTGCGTTAAAAATCGACATAGTTTCTGCAAACAAATTAGAACACCTGAGTCCAGATGAATAAATGGCAACCAAGCAGGGTAATTAAGGGCTACATTTCAGGGAAATTACTTGATTCCATCAGGGAAATTTAGGGCTTCCAAGCAGGGCTCTTAATGGCTACCAATCAGGGGAATTACGAGCTTTCAAGCAAGGTAAATAGGGGCTCAAAATAGGGAAAATAAGGCTGGGGAATTAAGATATCAAGCAGATGAATTAAAGGTTATTTATAAATGCAGTTAAGGGCTTCCAAGCAGGGGAATTAAGGGCTACCAAGCAGGGATATTAAGGGCTTTCAAGCAGAGGAATTAAAGGCTACCAATAAGGAAATTAAGAAATATCAAGCAGGGGAATTCATGCCTTCCAAGCTGGAGAAATAAGGCATATCAAGCATGGAAATAAAGAGGTACCAAGCAGGGGAATTAAGGGCTACTAAGCAGGGGTATTAAGGGCTACAAAGCAGGGAATTAAGGGCTTTCAAGCAGAGCATTTAAAAGCTACCAAGCAGGGGAATAAGGGCTACCAAAAAGGGTATTTAAGTGCTTCCAAGCAGAAGAAGTGCGGTCTACCAAGAAGGGGAATTAAGAGCTTCCAAGCAGGGGTATTGAGAGCTTCCAATCAGGGAAATTAAGGGCTACCAAACAAGGGAATTTAGAGCTACCTAGAAAAGGAATTAAGAGCTACCAAGCAAGGGAATTAAGGGTTACCAAGCAGATTAATTAAGGGCTACAAAGCAGGGTAATTAAGAGCTACCAAGCAGGGCAATTAAAAGATGCCAAGAAGGGGCATTACGGGCTACCGAGCATGAGAATGAAGGGCAACCAAACAGGGCAATTAAGGGCTAACAAGCAGGGGAATGAAGGGCAACCAAGCAGGGGAATTAAGGGCTACCAAGCATGGGAATTAGCTACCAAGCAGGGGAATTACGAGCTACCAAGCAAGGGAATTAAGAGCTACCAAGCAGGAGAATTAAGGGCTACAAAGCAGAGCATTAAAGGCCATCAAGCAGGGGAATTAAAAGCTACTAAGTAAGAGAATTAAATCAAATATAATCAAATTTTATCTTAAGTCGGTACATGTGTAACAAAGAAACATTAGCTATGAATAGCTATTTACCGACATTTAAAATAATAACAATAAATAACATGCTTATATAAAACAAACAACAGCATTAAATGATACATTATCAATCCTATAGATTATTAAGACATGAGGTATTAAAAAACAAATATATTGATACAAAGACAACATTGAAAGAACTGGCAGACTACAATCATCACAAATATAATTGGAAGAAATAATAAATTCAATTAAAATATGTGTGAAAATTGCTGATCTTGACCTAGGTCTATTTGGAAAGAACTGATCAGCAACTTCCTCACAAGTGCATGACATAATTGGAATATATTTCATAGTTAAAACATGGAAAGCAGCAATAACATGCACACAAATTATGCAAACACAACAGGGACGCACGCTCTAAGGGTAATAGAGACGGAAAAGGGATCATAACTACACATTAAAACAAAGCAAACAGACGAAAATAAGGGAAATGCAAGAAAATATAAATGAAGAGCAGCACATATAAAACATAATGTAAACAAAACTACAACTAAATTAGTACGGCTATGTAGTTTCGGAACAGCAAGAACAAGCGGAACTCTCTCCTCTCCATGCGCTGACCAAACTTCGGAAGCAATTGTAGTTCGATTGGTCTCTGAAGCTTTGCGGTAGAGAATGCCAAAGCTTGGCCGCGCTGAAGCGGAAAGAGCTGAGGCCGTATCTTGTAGTCCTTACCTTAGGTATAACAGAATTATTGGAGTACCTGAAAGAATACATGAAGTCTGTTTAAGGGCTACCAAGCAGGGAAATTAAGGGCTACTACCAATCAGGGTCATTAAGGGCTTCTAAGCAGTGGAATAAGGTCTACCAAACATTGTAAGACATGGCTACCAAGCAGGGAAAAAAGCCTACCAAGCAGGGAAAAAAGACTACCAAGCAGGGGAAAAAGCCTACCAAGCAGGGGAAAAAGCCTATCAAGCAGGGGAAAAAGCCTTCAAAACAAGTGAAAAAGCCTACCAAGCAGGGGAAAAAGCCTATCAAGCAGGGAAAAAAGCCTACCAAGCAGGGGAAAAAGCCTACCAAGCAGGGCAATAAAAGCCTACCAAGCAGGGCAATAAACGCCTACCAAGCAGAGCAATACAAGCCTACCAAGCAGGGCAATAAAAGCCTACCAAGCAGAGCAATAAAAGCCTACCAAGCAGGGCAATAAAAATCTACCAAGCAGTGCAATATAAAGCTGCCAAGCAGGGAAATAAAGGCCTTCCAAGAAGGGCAATAAAAGCCTACCAAGCAGGGCAATAAAAGGCTACCAGGTAGGGCAATAAAAGCCTACAAAGCAGGACAATAAAAGGCTACCAGGCATGGCAATAAAAGCCTACCAAGCAGGGCAATAAAAGCCTACAAAGCAGGGCAATAAAATCCTACCAAGCAGGGCAATATAAGCCAACCAAGCAGGGCATTAAAAGCCTACCGAGCAGGGCAATAAAGGCCTACCAAGCAGGGCAATAAAAGCCTACCAAGGAGGGCAATAAAAGCCTACCAAGCAGGGCAGTAAAAGCCTACCAAGCAGGGCAATAAAAGCCTTCCAAGCAGGGCAATAAAAGGCTTCCAAAGAGGGCAATAAAAGGCTACCAAGCAGGGCAATACAAGACTACCAGGCAGGGCAATACAAGCCTACCAGGCAGGGCAATAAAAGCCTACCAAGAAGGGCAATAAAAGCCTACCAAGCAGGGCAAAAAAGCTACCAAGCAGGGCAATAAAAGGCTACCAAGCAGAGCAATAAAAGCCTACAAAGCATGGGAAAAAGCCAATCAAGCAGGGGAAAAAGCCTACCAAGCAGGGGAAAAAGCCTACCAAGCAGGGCAATAAAAGCCCACCAAGCAGGGCAATAAAAGGCTACCAAGCAGGGCAATAAAAGGCTACCAAGCAGGGCAATAAAAACCTACTAAGCAGGGCAATAAAAGCCTACAAGGCAGGGCAATAAAAGCCTCCCAAGAAGGGCAATAAAAGCCTACGAAGCAGGGCAAAAAGCCAACCAAGCAGGGCAATAAAAGCCTACCAAGCAGGGCAATAAAAGGCTACCAAGCAGGGCAATAAAAGGCTATCAGGCAGGGCAATTCAAGGCTACCAGGCAGGGCAATACAAGCCTACCAAGCAGGGCAATAAAAGCCTACCAAGCAGGGCAATAAAAGCCTACCAAGCAGGGCAAAAAGCCTACCAAGCAGGGCAATAAAAGGCTACCAAGCAGGGCAATAAAAGCCTACCAAGCAGGGCAATAAAAGGCTACGAAGCAGGGGAAAAAGCCTATCAAGCCAACCAAGCAGGGCAATAAAAGCCTACCAAGCAGGGCAATAAAAGGCTACCAAGCAGGGCAATAAAAGGCTATCAGGCATGGCAATTCAAGGCTACCAGGCAGGGCAATACAAGCCTACCAAGCAGGGCAATAAAAGCCTACCAAGCAGGGCAATAAAAGCCTACCAAGCAGGGCAAAAAGCCTACCAAGCAGGGCAATAAAAGGCTACCAAGCAGGGCAATAAAAGCCTACCAAGCAGGGCAATAAAAGGCTACGAAGCAGGGGGAAAAAGCCTATCAAGCAGGGGAAAAAGCCTATCAAGCATGGTAAAAAGCCTATCAAGCAGGGCAATAAAAGCCCACCAAGCAGGGGAATGAAAGACTACCAAGCAGGGCAATAAAAGGCTACCAAGCAGGGCAATAAAAGCCTACTAAGCAGGGCAATAAAAACCTACCAGACAGGGCAATAAAAGCCTACCAAGAAGGGCAATAAAAGCCTACCAAGCAGGGCAATAAAAGCCTACCAAGCAGGGCAATAAAAGCCTACCAAGCAGGGCAATAAAAGGCTACCAAGCAGGGCAATAAAAGGCTATCAGGCAGAGCAATACAAGGCTACCAGGCAGGGCAATAAAGGCCTACCTACCAAGCAGGGCAATAAAAGCCTACCAAGCAGAGCAATAAAAGCCTACCAAGCCGGGCAAAAAGCCTACCAAGCAGGGCAATTAAAGGCTACCAAGCAGGACAATAAAAGCCTACGAAGCAGGGGAAAAAGCCTATCAAGCAGGGGAAAAAGCCTACCAAGCAGGAGAAAAATCCTACCAAGCAGGGCAATAAAAGCCTACCATGCAGGGCAATAAAAGCCTACCAAGCAGGGCAAAAAGCCTACCAAGCAGGGCAATAAAAGACTACCAAGCAGGGCAATAAAAGACTACGAAGCAGGGGAAAAGCCTATCAAGCAGGGGAAAAAGCCTACCAAGCAGGGCAATAAAAGCCTACCAAGCAGGGCAATAAAAGCCTACCAAGCAGAGCCATACAAGCCTACCAAGCAGGGCAATAAAAGCCTACCAAGCAGGGCAATAAAAGCCTACCAAGCAGGGCAATAAAAGCCTACTAAGCAGTGCAATAATAGGCTACCAAGCAGGGCAATAAAGGCCTACCAAACAGGGCAATAAAAGCCTACCAAGCAGGGCAATAAAAGGCTACCAGGCAGGGCAATAAATGGCTACCAGGCAGGGCAATAAAAAGGCTACCAGGCAGGGCAATAAAAGCCAACCAAGCAGGGCAATAAAAGCCTTCCTAGCAGGGCAATAAAAGCCTACCAAGCAGGGCAATAAAAGGCTACCAAGCAGGGCAATAAAGGCCTACCAAGCAGGGCAATAAAAGACTACCAGACAGGGCAATTAAAGGCTACCAGGCAGGGCAATAAAAGGCTACCAAGCAGGGCAATACAAGCCTACCAAGCAGGGCAATAAAAGACTACCAAGCAGGGGCAATAAAAGCCTACCAAGCAGAGCAATAAAAGACTACCAAGCAGGGCAATAAAAGACTACCAAGCATGGCAATAAATGACTACCAAGGCCGGGCATAAAAGGCTACCAAGCAGGGCAATAATAGCTTACCAAGCAGGGCAATAAAAGCAAACTAAGCAGGGCAATTAAGTGCTACCAAGCAGGGACTTAAGGGCTTCCGAGCAGGGGAATTAGGAGCTATGAAAAAGGGGAATAAATGGCTACCAAGCAGGGCAATAAAATGCTACCGAACAGGTCATTTATCGGCTACCAAGCATGGGACGTAAGGGCTACCAAGCAGGGCAATTAAGAACTGCCAAGCAGGGCAATGTTTTGTTCAATTTCACTGTTGACTTACACAGAGCTAATCTTACAAACAGCCCAAATTAAGTCCCACACTTTCGATGGTTACTCGAGTTAAAGCGCATTTCCGTTGCATTTTGATTATTTTGATTATTTCAGAGTTCGGGCTCTGCGAATAATTATGCACTGAATTGAAATATAAGGGCATGACGTGATGGTAAAATGTTTAAATGAAAGAAGAAATTGGTCCATATTAACAACAATCATTTTGAATTATAATGTCAAAGAACAGATTTTCTGGAACAAAGATGTGCAATAAATAGGTTGGTTTTTTACATGTTCATCAAAACGACTGCGAAATTATTATGATATAGCCAGTGTTTTTCAAACATTAATGTAAGTATGTCAACAAGAGCACATTTTACCAGGGAAGTGATTTATCATAAACAACAAATGGGGCATGTTTATTCTCAACAATTATTGCAATACTAATACGAAATGGTCAATACTAAACGATGGTTCTGTATAGTATTTATCTTGATAAATCTGTAACAATGTAACATACTTTCAGCTGTTGCAATTTATTCAAAGCAAGGCAACAATGATATTGTTACACTCGATTACATCACGACATTTGACTATGGTAGCACACACACAACAGCTGTCTGAATAACAAACGAACATCGTTTGGTATTTAATTGAAAAAATACCGTGAAACTTGACATGTCCTATTTCGTGAAAAAACACCACATATTATCGAGTATCAAAAACTCGGTTATCGCATGATCGCCCTAACTGTTTAAAGGGACTTTTTCACATATTGAAAACAATATATAAAAAATAAAGAACAGTGTATATCAGGGAGCACGAATGACAAATATAAATACAGTTTACCAAATACTCTGAGGTTTTAAGTTATCAGCTGTTGTTTCGTTAATGTTGTTACATAAAGTGGGCTTTTCAAACTATGGGTACCCCTTGCATTTACATTAGTCACTGCGTTTAGTGCAGTACAAGTGTATATTGAATGATCAAATAAAAATAATACTATATTCATAAGGATCATTTGTATTGTTGAGAAAACATTGTTTTTTCTCCATAAAATCTGTTTTTGCTGTTATTTATTAAGTAACATAAGAAACAATAGCTATGATAAATTATGTCAATAAAAATGTTGTTGTGTTGTACAAAATTAGCTAAATGATATTGGCGAGTTTTCTCAACTTGATCGTAAGCATTGTTTTTCACAAATTTGAAAATACTTAGCAAATTGTCGAGTAAACAACAAACAGCCATACACAAGGCGTTGAACAGATGAATCAATTATCAATTATCTGTGTTGCATAAAACTTTTGGAAGGCGTGAAACTAACCTTCATTGATGCGTGAACATACCATATATCTTTCAATACTATGGAATAGATCCTGTGGAAAACATACCCGCAAGTAATAGGGTTATTTCTTACAAAGGACAATATTACACACAAAAAATTAAATAAGCCATAATACTCCAATTAAGATTTACTAGTAACAAAAATATCATTTGTCAATATTGTTAAGAGAAGTATCCCTGTATTAAAGCAAAAATTTTAAATTATCATGTATTTGTAATTTATACGGTTCATCTTTAACTGAACACGAACCAGTACACAATTTGGCCCCAAAGAAGCCATGTATTCATAAAATATTCTGACTCATTAATGTATTGAAAACTATTTCACAGTAGTAGTGTTTCAACCCTTTAATCCTGGTACACTCTCCAGGTGGTAAGTCCGCAGTGCTGATCAATCCACCACGTGTTGGTGACTGGCTTCCAGCTCCTCTCATCTCTTCGAGACCATAGCCACTGTATGCCCTTTCAGCTGATTGCTCTAATCTGCCCACAGCAGTCCTTCTCTCATGGCCGTTGAGTCCCATGGCGCCCAACATCTTCCATAGTGAATGGGCTGGGGAAATCCCGTGCTCCTATTTCAGCATGGAACTGCCAGGATCTCCATCCTTGTTGTCTGCATTGGTCCATGAGATCAGAGTACTAGAGTACTTGGTTTTCTTCCTTTCATAGGCTTCTTCACACCTGTTTCCAATGGAATTGTCAATTCAATCATCACCAGGTGCTTTGCAGTGTTGGACCAGATGACAATGTCGGGTCTGAGATTGGTTTGTACTACCTCTGGAAAGATTACCTTTTTCTGTAGGTCAACAGCCATATTCCAATTGTCAGCTTCGTCAAGACTGAAGATGTTGTTCTTTTGCCTTTAGGTGCTGGCTGGCCTTCCGACGAAGTGAAAGGTTTTTGGCTGTGGCTGTTTTCTCTTCTTCATTCG